>NW_022436954.1:29843686-29864797 GCF_009761245.1 Sapajus apella
TTTTTTTTTTTTTTTTTTTTTTTAGACGGAGTTTCGCTCTTGTTACCCAGGTTGGAGTGCAATGGCACGATCTCGGCTCACCGCAACCTCCGCCTCCTGGGTTCAGGCAATTCTCCTGCCTCAACCTCCTGAGTAGCTGGGATTACAGGCACGCACCACCATGCCCAGCTAATTTTTTGTATTTTTAGTAGAGACGGGGTTTCACCATGTTGACCAGGATGGTCTCGATCTCTTGACCTCATGATCCACCCGCCTCGGCCTCCCAAAGGGCTGGGATTACAGGCTTGAGCCACCGCGCCCGGCCTGCTTCAAGCGCTTCTTATGCCTCAGCCTCTTGAGCAGCTGGGATTATACAGGCACGCACCACCACACCTGGCTAATTTTTGTATTTTTTGTAGAGACAGAGTTTCTCTATGTTGGCCAGGCTGGTCTCAAATTCCCGACCTCAAGAGATCCATTCACCTTGGCCTCCCAAAGTGTTGGGATTACAGGTATGAGCCACGACACCTGGCCGAAAACCCTTTTATAAGGACATCAAATCCTATTCTCCCCTCATGACCCAATCGTCTCCTAAAGGTCACATCTCATAATACGGTTTCTTTGGAGATTAAGTTTCGACATGAATTGTGGAGAGGACAAAAACATTCAAACCACAGCATTGATCATCGGGGAAATTGCATAGAGTTAGAAGGGCATCCAGAGGTGATTACATTCAACTCATTAGCCTCTCTGAATCTAGTTTTCTAATATGCAAAAAGTGCATAGTAATAGTATTGTTGTGGAGACTAAGTTGAAATGATGTATGTAAAACACTTAGCTCATTGTCTGGCACATAGTAAATTATCATAAATATTAGTATTATTAGAGTATAGCTGTTATGGTTAGTAAATATCAAATTGAAAGGTCATGGCCCATCCATTCATTCATTTGAATTTGTTTGGCATTTATATGCCAGGCATTGTGCTAGAATCTGGTTCGCAAAAGTGAACAAAATTCATCTCTGTTTTCACGAAACTTGTGTCCTAGGATACAGTTAATAAATATACCAGATGAGATGGTGATTGCACTACAGAGAATAGAACAAGGTGGGGTCAAAGTAGGGGATGTGCATGGGTATTACTATGGGGTAGTCAGGAATGTTCTCTCTGATATGGTGACATCTGGGCAAAGGCCTGGAGAAAGGGAGGGAGTAAAAAGAATTCCAGACAGATTTTTACTGGGAAACATGGTTAAAAATTTGAGGGCAGGGACCACTTCTTTCACATTTTGGTAACATGCAAAAGCAATGTAGGCCTGAAACATATTACATTAGTATGGAATGACTGACTATTTAACAGAACATACTAAAACGTATTGTTAGGTACTTAAAATAGATGTGATTATCAATATAATTAGATCTACAGTTTTTTTCCCCTAATATTTCACTTTAAAAATTAGGCTACATTCTTTTTTTTTTGACAGAGTTTTGCTCCATTGCCCAAGTTGGAGTACAGTTGGTGCAATCTCGGGTCACTGGTTCCTTGACTTCACAGGCTCACTCCATCCTTTTACCTCAGCCTCCCAATAGCTGGGATTACAGCTGCATACCACCATGCCCAGCTAATTTTTGTATTTTTTAGTAGACAAGGCTGGGGGGGGGGGGCGTCTCACCATGTTGCCCAGGCTGGTATTGAACTCCCGACCTCAAGCGATCCTCCTACCTCAGCACCTCAAATTGTTGGGATTACAGGCATGAGCCAGTGAACCCTCACAACCAGCCAACATTTATTTTTTTAATGAATAACACATTCACATGAAGCAAACATCAAAAAGTATAAAAAGCTACTCAGTGTCTCCCTCTCTCCCGTTCCCATCCACACACTTCCCATTGCTCCCCACAGGTAACATTCGTTTTTCTTTCATCTTTCCAAAGACTTAAAAAAAAAAACCCGAATATATAAGCCAATGCACGTTGTAGTGTTGTTCCTTGTATGAGAAAAAAACATCAAATATCCAGGTATCTTTTCAGAGCTTGTATTAAAAAGAAAATAAAATCAATCAGATTTTGCCCCAGGTGCTCATGATTCCCCCTACCTATCTTAGGCTAATGACCTTCACCCGGAAGTGCCCGGGGGCGGGAAAAGGTGAACCGGAAGGGCCAAAAGAAGCCAGAGCCGCGCTTCACTGAGGCAACCCGGAGCAGTCACAGCGTGTAGTTGGGCTGTTTAGGAAGCAGCCCTAATCTTTTCATCCAGGGTGCACTTATGGGCTTGCCCTGTACTCCCCTGCCTAACCTACCCTTCCTTGCTCTGGTTGTCAAGGGGCTGCTTTGGCTCGGACTGCTGGGCTGTGTCTAGAATCTTCCAAGCTCCCGACCCAGGAGAAGCAGCCACCCTCAGGCCTCCTTCTGGACCTCCGCTTGGGCAGGATTGAGGCTGCGGGTGAGTCATGAGGGGCTCGCCTGTTCATTGTGGAGAAGCGCCTTCTGTACCTGTGCCTTGTGTGGTGGGGGTTTTTGTTTTAAACCTCGTGTTTGCCTTATGAATGCAATGCAGCCATGTTGGTTGTTTTTGTGAAAATTTTCGAACAACTCTGACCACTCAGAGTTGGCAACATTTGGAACTGTCATTGGTGAATCTCGACTTTTCGTTGGTGGACGTTACTTTCGGAATATTTTAAGTGTAGTGGGAAAGTTCTAGTGCAATTGTGGAAGCGTGTAAATTCCCAAGGAAAGTTCTCTATTTTTTCTTTATTCTGTTGATAATTTCGTTTTTCCCAAAGTGCCTTGCACGAGCAAATTTAAATGGAATTTTACTGGGAATGAAATGACTACCCTGCTAATCCTAATAATGCCAAATTATAGATATAAATTATTTGGTTGGGGCAGTGGCTCACGCCTGTAATCCCAACACTTTGCGAGGCCGAGGCTGGCAGATCACCTGAGGTCAGGAGCTCGAGACCAGCCTGGTCAACATGGCGAAACCCCGTCTTTACTAAAAATACAAAAATTAGCCGGGTGTGGTGGTGTGCGCCTGCAATCCCAGCTACTCGCGATGCTGAGGCAGGAGAATCGCTTGAATCTGGGTGGCCGAGGTTGCAGTGAGCTGAGATCGCGCCACTGCACTCCAGCCTGGGCGACAGCGAGACTCTGTCTCAAAAAATAAAATAAAAATAAATTATTCATGCCATTGCTGTAATCTTCCACTTCACTTTGCTTTTGAAAATAAGTGACAACTTTTAAGGCATTTATGGGAAACTTTACGATCGCTGCACTCCTTTTAGAAAGAAAATGTGAAGATTCCACAGAGTCTTCTGCTTACATTAATTGAGATCCTTGAATTAATGATTATTGGTTATTTTGCTTTAGTTGTGATAAATTCCTATGGCTCTCTTTGTTTTATACCTTGAAGCAAAAACCTGTACTGAAATACCGCAACCTGAGAATCAGCAAATATGCTGTGGGTGGTTTCCTCTTTAGTCCTTCACTGGCGTCTTCTCTCAGCCATTTCTTGGGCCAGTTTGAGTCTTTACAACTCTCTCTGGTTTCAGGGTTGCCTTGGGGTAGTTGTTAAGTTTTGGAAGTTTAGATTCCCCACTTTCATGATTTATAAGGCGAGTTAATGCAGCTTGAGAAAACGTTTTTATTTCTATGTGGCTTCTTCATACCGTAGTGTCAGTAAGGAAGCGAATGATGGATTTTTAGAATTCCGAGTGTCCACTAGGCGGCAGCATGTTTTTAGTTTCTTTCGCTCTGACCGTGTATCCGGTAATAACTCTACTGGTGCGGTGATAGTGTTATTCTAATAGTAACAGATGTCATTTGTGGAATGCTTATTACACGACAGGGACTGAACATTATCTCATTTAATCGTAAAAAACAAACCCCAAACCCTGTGTAGGTATTCCTAGTATTCTCTTTATACTTCGTGAGAAAACCTTGGGAAAGAGATTAAATAACAATGCGAAGCTGATTACACAATCCACAAGTGGTGGAGCTAGAATCGAAACCCAGATGGGTAATTACTATTTCATGCTAACAAAACTAAAGTTATTGCAAGTTTGACCAAATTGTGAAAGATGCTGTAGTTAAGATGAGAAGTCTAATTGTGAGTTTCTGAAGAAGTGAGAATTGGGTACTGTTATTTATATAGTGTACTTGCTACACATAGTGTACCTAATTAGAGGTACACCGTTTCCAAAAGGCAGTATTTCCTAAATTGTGTTCCAGGGAGCACTAGTCCTGTGAGATGCTTCAATAAAAAAAGGTTTTTATGGCCAGAAATACTCTTGAATTCATTAAGGGCTCTAAAATGTCCTGCAGTAAAGGTACTTGTTTAACCTAACTTTTTTTGAACTCACAGCATTCTTAAAGTTTTCTGATTACAGCGGACATTAAGAAGTACATTTTACATGCAGTACCATACCTGAAATATTATAAAATACACATGAGGCAATACTTACCTTAACCATAAGCAGTGTACACTTATATTTTCTGTTTTATTTTGACTAGTCTAGACTTTCTTTTAAAAAAAGTTCTGGTCAAGACCCATTACATTGATTTTTTGACTCATGAATGAATCGCAATCTACAATTTTACTGCACTAGACTGTGAGGTCCTATTTTTTTGTGCTGTGCTTATTAATGGAACACACTTTGGGAAATTGTGTTAGGGCTTTAGTTGAAAGAAGTCATTGACGCAATGGTAAATTTCTTTGTTGATGGATTATGTTCTTTTATCAGTCCTGGTAACAGCTGAATGAGAACAGTGGTGGGGATGTGTGTGTGTGTGTGTGTGTGTGTGTGTGTGTTTGTTTTATAGGATCTGGCCCTGTTGCCCAGGGTGGAGTGCACTAGCATGATCTTGGCTCACTGCAGCTTCAACCTCCTGGGCTCAAGTAATACTCCTACTTCACTTTTCTGAAGAGCTAGGACTACAGGAGCACACCATCACAACTGAATAATTTTTGTTTTTGTTTTTTGGTAGAAATGGGATTTCACTATGTTGCTCAGGCTGGTCTTGAGCTCCTGAGTTCAAGCAATTGCACGGCCTCAGCCTCCCAAAGTGCTGGGATTGCAGGCATGAGCCACCACACCTGGCTGAGAACAGTGTTTTTTTTAAATTGGGAAGTTATTCGTTACAATCCTTTTAGGCCACTAGTGAAGGAAGAACTAGTGAATTTAGAACAATTTTGTAGATTAGCATTTTCTAAAGTATGTTCTTGGCATACATGTTCCCCAGAATATTAGCTTGCCGTATGAATTATTAAAAAAAGGTGTTTCATGGTCAAGGTAAACTTGGGAAATACAGATTAAAGTTAAACAGGTTCTAACAAAGCTAATGGGACTGCTTATCTCTGAAATGGGGAGTTAGTGTATGGCATTTCCCAGATTTATTTGACTGTGGGACTTGTTTTTAGAAATGTATCTAGTGGGCCTTGTGCCCTTTAGAACACACTTTGGGAAATCATGTAGATAATTAAGGTAGAAATGTTTTTGTTGTAATGTACATTTAGGTGAAAATTTTTATTGTAAATTTTTTATGTTATTTTCCTAATTCATTTGCTAATGTTGACATGGCAGAGAAACACATCAGGAAGTCATTCAGCTTTCTTAATTTCCTGATGACCTATGGCAATTTTCTGTTAGTAATAAGAAAAATCTTTATGAGGTTTTCTAGCGCTGATTAATTTCACATAAAACTAAAACTTATTTTCAGTTAAGTTCAATGAGCAGTATATTTTTAGCTGTGTTGGAATCAACTTTTTTAAAGCTATTTTGGCAATTCTTGTTTCATATTTGAAAAAGTTTGGAGTTTAGTTAAAAGTTATGTGTTTTATAAAATTCTTAAAGGATTTTCCTACATCTTATTTGTAAGGTGGCCCAAATTAGTGTTTATATACTGGATCCAAAGGTCTCTAGTATGTTGCCTTAGATTGGCTGAATTTATAGTATATTTAGTAGCTTATTTCATGTTATGGTTTCATAATGATCTTTATGGAGAGAATATCCAATTCTCTCAATCTCTTCATACATATCAATACAGCTCATGTTTTGTTTAAGTATTTCTAAATTTCTAAAATTTATATATATAATCTTCCCTCTGTTTCTTAAAACAAGGAGAAATTTGGTAAAGATTTTAATGTGAATAGAGAATGTTTTACTCATAATAGTGTAAATATTTTAAGAAATTAAAAGTGGTTTTTGTAATTTTATATAGTTTATGGCAATTTAATAAAATGTTTATCAAGTATTCACTATGACCTCAAGGTTTTTTTTCCCCCACTTGGAGGTTAATAAGTCTTCTTCAAACATGAAATAGTTAATGAAAAAATAACATTATTTATGGGCAGCATTATAAATGGATAAAATAAAGTGCAAAATCATGTCAAATAGACAATAACAGAATGGGGCAATATACGCAATAAAGTGCTAATCATATGATCTGACAATAAGTATAGTTCAGAAAAGGAGAAATTGGTGTGAGTGGGATTTGTAAGAAAAGCTTCACAGAGGAGATGGAATTTGATCTGATTTTAAAATATGTTTAAACAGATAATATAGGGCAAGGCATTTGGTATAATAGAGCAGAATGTGTGATGGTATTAGTTCAGCCTCCTTAACATGACATAAAAGACCCCCAAAGACTGGCCTGTTTCTCAAGCCTCATCTCGTCTTCTCTCAGTCTTATCTGTTATACTTTAGTCTCCCTACACTACTTTTAGTTCCTCATTTAAAATAATGTTTCTTCCATCTGTGACTTTACTTATGCTGTTTTTCCCTTTAAAATACCCTTATCTAATTTTTCACTTTCTTAATGTCTTATCTTTTAAGTCTCAGCCCAGAAGTCACCTTCCTCAGGCAGACTGACCTTCCCAAGCCACCCCGGATTTTCTCATGCTCGATTTCCATCTTCACACATGATCACATTATATTATAATTATTTTTGTATATCTGTATCTCTTTACTAGAGTTCCTTGAGAAGAAGCTGTCTGTATTTATTTTTTGTTGAGACAGGGTCTTGTTCTGTCACACAGGCTGGAGTGTAGTGGCACCAGCATAGCTAGCTGTAGCCTTGACCTCCCTGGCCCAGTGATCCTCCCACCTCAGCCTCCTGAGTAGCTTAGACTATAGGTGTGCACTACCACACCCAGTTAATTTTTCTGTTTTTTTTTTTTTTTTTTTTTTTTTAGGAATGAGGGTATCACTATGTTGTCTAGGCTGATCTCAAACTCCTGGCCTCAAGTGATCCTCCTGCCTTAGCCTCCCAAAGTGTGGGGATTACAGGACTGAGCCAACGTCCCCAGCCTGGTTGCTGTATTTTAAAAAGAATCATTACATTTTAAATATAGAAGAGACTCAATACATGTTTGTTAAATGAATGCTTTCTTTTCTTTGTTTCCTTTATTTGCTTACGTTAATATTTTCAGGATTTAAGTTTCTTCTCAGTTCTGTTATTTTGAAGTTTATTTAACAAGGTCAGGTTTACACTTGATTTTAAAATCTCTTTGGAAACTCAGTGACTTTTGTATTTTGGCCCTTTCACCTTATCTTTCACTGTACTCTCTAAGAAAGAGAGGGATATTATTCTATTTTTTTCCCCCTAAGGCTAAGCATTCAATCTTGATATTTCTAAAAATCCTTCTCCATTAACTGTTTCTGGAATTGTGAGTAGCCTAAAATCTCATCTCCATAGGTTAATTAGTTCAGAATTTGATAGCTAGAATTGCTCTAGATACTGTCTTACTTAATTTGCTGTTGAACTTATAACTGTTTTTGCAATGAGATAGTATGTTTAAAAATTAACCATACAAAAATTAAACTTAGTTTAGCATTCTTATTTTACAGATGAAGTGAATGAGGCTTGGGCACCGTGACTTTGAACTCTTTGAACACGTACAGCACCCTTTTTTGTTTATCTACCATGTCTTTTATATCATGCCTGGTGTTACCATGTCTTGAGTGAAACTTATTTGAATGTGTGCCTTATCCACCTTTCTAGATTGTAAATACCTTGAGATTAAGATTAGCTCTGCCAGACACAGTGGCTCAGGCCTGTAATCCCAGCACTTTGGGAGGTTGAGGTGGGAGGACTGCTTGAGCCTGGACTAGCATGGGCAACATAGTGAGACCCTGTCTCTACAAAAAATACAAAAATTAGCTGGGTCTGGTGGCATGTGCCTGCAGTCCCAGCTACTTGGGCGGCTGAGGTAGGAGGATCTCATGAGCCCAGGAGGTTGAGGCTGCAGTGAGCTGTGATCACACCACTGCACTCCAGCCTTCATGACAGAGTGAGACCCTGTCTCAAAAAAAAAAAAAAAAAAAAAAAAAAGATTTGTACCGTCAAATTTGTACTATCTGTAGTTCCTTGAACAGAAAGATTTATTGAGTTACATCATTGTTATTTATTGCCTGTGTGTGAGAAGTCTAATTAATTTTTAAAAATCTGTATATGGATACTCTTTCTTTATTACTGTTCTCTACCTCTTTCTAGCTTTGTCATATCCTTCTAAAAGTTTGTCTATCACAGTTATAGGAAACACTGATTGGTCATGCTGCCATCTTTGATTCATGGTTTTCGAGTATCCTTCTCTTGCCTTTTCCAAAGGATGTGAGTGATCTATTCAATTCAGTTTACTATGCAATGCAACAAATATTAATTTAGTACCTGCCTTTTGTAAATTATTATATCTGAAAGTATGAGAATACAAAAGTGAGTAAGACTTGGCCACTGGTCAAGGAATTTGCAGTCTAATGGTTAAGGCAACTTTTACTACTACAAGATAGAATCTGATGGGTGTAAATGTAATCAATTCCAGCTTGGCACTTGTGCTATACGGGACACAAAAGATCTTACAGTTATTTCCTTTTTAGGGGGGTATACCTTAGGAAATGTAAAATTTATAATTCAATTAGATTATAAAAGGTCCTGATGGAGTTATATATAGTAATCCAAGATCATATAATTCATGTTCATATGTTTTTAGATCATATTTTGATTTTTCTCAATCTTTTTTACTCTATACATACACCAGCTTGTGTGTAATTAGTGGGTATAATTTTGCACACAAAGGTTCAATTTTTGTGACAAATGCCATTTGTATTTTACATTTCTATACTATATTAATAATTATATATGAAGGAGATTTGCTTATTGGACTGAGTTGTCATTCTTTTCAAGTTATAAGAGTATTCATAAGAATAAAGACAATATGATGAAATCAACTTATGTGATATTTGAGAAAAAAACAACTTCAAACTTATGGTTCTTTACCAAATAATTTTTTTGGGAAAAATGTTTTAGTTGCTGAAAAATCACAATTTTTTTTAAATTTGTAAACATACAAAAGACAATTGTGTTTATATTCTTCGAATGTTTTAGCTAATGTCAAAGCCTAGCAGTTGTTATTATGTGAAATGATAGTGTGAAATTGATGCTGTTATAGTATAACAATAAGGACGTGACTCATGTATTTTATGTACACATGCATTCAACTGTAGTGATAAATGGCTTCATGCTGTGTGATTAAATGCATATTAGCGTTTGCCCTAGGCATTTGGTTATTACCATCTTTACTTCATTACATTACCACACTGTATGGCCATATAATTTATAAGATAATACACACATCACTTTGTTGCTGATAGGAATTATTCTGTTTTATGGATGGTGTCCTTTAATTTTGCCTTTCATGGATTATAAAATTGGTTAATATCTGCTGAAGTGAATCACTGGAGAAGCAAATAAAGATGTTGGCCTCAGGTCACAGTGTCATTTGTGATACTGGCAAAATCTTAGAGGCTCATTTATCCCTGTACATGATTGATAACAGCATGGGTTAAATGGAGAAAGCTTTGCTTCCATTAAAGGATCATCATGAATGAAGACCTCCCACTTAAAAGTCAGGCATGATGAGAAGACAAGAGACTATCTACAGGTCAAATTAAATAACTTAAATAATTTAAGTAGAATGACAGTATAATTTGTCCATTCTGTGTTATTACCCTGACCCCTATCAGGATTATAGGCTAACTTACTTTCCACTGTAGAGTATTTAAGATGTAATTTTTAATAAATACTTCCAAAGACATAAAAACCTTTATATCTCTTAAATTGTAAAAAATAGAGATTTTTATTACGTACTTTTGAAAAAGCATTTTAAAAAACTTGTAATACATATTAAGATGATGAATGCTGAGATAATGCTTTAAGCATTTTATATTATATTGGCCTTCTTTAAAAATATGTTTTAATAATGAAATATTTATTAATAAAAACTATGTGTTATAAACATAGTATATTTATTATATAACAATATAATAAATATTTGAGTATTAAAATTAACATTTATTGTTATAAATTACTATAAATAAATGAACTATTTACAGATGTTCATTAGTAACTATTTGATGCCAAATGTTAAAGATTCAGTCAGCATTTTTTAATGGCAACCCTTCTGTATGGAATTACTGTTTGAGTTTGTTCAAATTGTGGTTCAGGATAGGGGAAGGCATAGGCATTTTTAGAGATTTCTGTTATAAAAGCAGTACTGAAATGTGGGAATATTTTGATCTGATAAAAGTAAAATATGGATGAAGCTTCAAATTAAATATTACATGTCGTTTAAAATTACAAAAACAGCATGTTTTATGCATATAAGCATTCACATTTCTTCTTAACTGATTTCTGAACACTTATGTAAAGCCAGATCTTTACGTATGTTACCTTAATTTAATCATCACATCCTATGAAATAAGTTTCATTATCCCTAGTATTTAGATGAGGAAACTGAAACCCAGAGAATTCACACAGCTAGTAAGAAGAGATAGAATTTTAATCCATATCTGTTGTGGATTCTGTTATAGGAATCCACAAAAATGCACATTTCTTTTTCAAAAGCACATAGCAAAAATCTGTACTTTACCACAAAACTTCATAACTGGTGTACTTCTGGCAGGCATGGTGACTCATAACTCCCAAAATTCTAGCACTTTGGGAGGCCAAGGCAGGAGGACTGCTTGAACCCAAGAGTTTGAGACCAGCCTGGGTAACATAGTGAGAGCCTGTCTCTACAAAAAATAAAAAATTTGCTGGGTATGGTGATACACGCCTACAGTCCCAGCTATTTGGGGGGCTGAGGTGGCAGTGTCACTTGAGCCCTGGAGGTCAAGCCCTTCAGTGAGCTGTGATCCAGCCTGGGTGACAGAGTGAAATCCTGTGTCAAAGAAAAACTGGTGCATTTCTCACCTTGTCAAGCTGTCTATAACAGCATTGTAAAACTTGTTTTGACAGTGATCCACTGTAAGAAACACATTTCACATTGTAATCTGGTATACTTACATGTATTTACATTTACATTTACATAAAATTAAAACTTATCATATGTGAGGAGATTGCTGATCCATTCTAATTTAATCTACTCTGTTCTGTTCTTTTTCTGAGACGGAGTCTCACTCTGTTGCCCAGGCTGGAGTGCAGTGATGTGATCTAGGATCACTGCAACCTCCACTTCCTGGGTTCAAGCAATTCTCCTGCCTCAGCCTCCCTAATAGCTGGAATTACAGGCGACCACCACCATGCCCAGCTAATTTTTGTATTTTTAGTAGAGACGGGATTTTCACCCTGTTGGCCAGACTGGTCTCAAACTCCTGACCTCAAATGATCCACCCACCTCAGCCTCCTGAAGTGCTTTCATATACCTTAGTCAAAGGGTTCTGTACCAACTTAAAACATATACAATAAAATTTACCCTTCCATTATAGAAGTTATTTATACTCCTTATAGAAAAGGAGAATGAAGAGGACAAAATCATTTATACTTTTCTAAAAATAAAGTTTATTCAGAAAAAGAGATCTCTTCTGCCATTTTATCTTTTGCTTTAACTTCTTTACATCTTCCCTAAATGGTTGTAGCATACTCTTAATTATATCAGTAGCGTAACAATATAATCATAAATGTGATTTACAGCTGAACCGCTGTAATATTCTGTGATTATTTTTCCTTACTACCTTTGATTGTCTTTTTCCCCATTGCTTTCTTGTTTTTTTTTTTTTTTGAGACAGAATTTCATTCTTGTTGTCCAGGCTGGAATGCAATGGCACAATCTCAGCTCACCGCAACTTCTGCCTCCAAGATTCTCCTGCCTCAGCTGCCCAAGTAGCTAGGATTACAGGCATGCGGCACCACACCTGGCTAATTTTGTATTTTTTAGTAGAGACGGGGTTTCTCCATGTTGGTCAGGCTGATCTCGAACTCCTGACCTCAGGTATCTGCCCTCCTTGGCCTCCTAAAGTGCTGGGATTACAGGCATGAGACTGCGCCCAGCCTGTTTTCTTTTTAATGTATTTTGTTTGTTTGTTGTTTATTTGTTTGTTTTTTGAGACAGAGTTTCACTCTGTAGCCAGGCTGGAATGCAACTGTGCAATCTTGGCTCACTACAACCTCTGCTTCCTGGGTTCAAGTGGTTCTCCTGCCTCAGCCTCCCAAATAGCTGGGATTACAGGTATGCGCCAGCATGCCTGGCTGCTAATTTTGTATTTTTTAGTAGAGACAGGTTTTCTCCATGTTGGTCAGATTGGTCTCGAACTCCCAATCTCAGGTGATCCACCCGCCTCAGCCTCCCAAAGTGCTGGGATCATAAGCCACTGCCCTCGGCCTCTTTTTAATGTATTCAACCCCAGACTTTTCTCAGGTACAGAAAACTTTTATTAGTGACTTAAAAACAGTTGATAATCTATTAATTTCATTATGTTGATGAAGTTACCACCAGAGCCTATTAAACCACTCTAATCTGGACTGGTTGCTCTCTGTCTTTGTACAGGTGTCCTCTTGCTGTCCTCCTTCACCATGCTAGAGTTCCTTTCCTCTCTTTCTTGCATAGGATTGCTATAAAATAAATGTTTGTGTCTCCCCTAATTTCATACGTTGAAGCCTAATCCCTAGTGTGATAATATTTGGAGGTGGGGTCTTTGGGAGGTGATTAGGTCATGAAGGCAGAGTCCTCTTGAATGGGATTAGTACCCATATGAAAAGACTGGAGGAAAAAAAATAAAATAAAAAGGCCTCAGAGAGTTCTCTCACCCCTTTCACCATGTGAGGACACAGGAAGCAGGACCTCACTAGACACTGAATCTGCTAGCATTTTGATCTAGGACTCCCCAGCCTCCAGAACTGTGAGAAATAAATTTCTGTTATTTGTAAGCCACCCAGTCTGATATTTTGTTAGAGTTATCTGAACAGATTAAGACAAGGATCCCGTTTCCTGGATCCTGTGCCTTTCTCTTCCTTAGAGAAATCCTTAAGGAGTTTCCTGAGAAAGTGTGCATAGAAGGTAAATTGTTTTGGACACTGCATATCTGAAAATATCTATCTTTACTGCTGACATGGCTGGTAAAATTCCAATCTGGTAATCATTTTTCCTTTAAATTGAGGGCTTAGTTTCTTTATTCTAGCTTCCATTATGGATATTGAAAATTCCAGTTTAATTCTTTATATTTTGTATGATTTTTTTTTTTTCCTTTCTAGGAAGCCTATAGGATCTTTTCATTTCCTCTAGTGTTCTGTTATTTCACTATGACATATCTTGGTGCTGGCGCTTGATGGGCCCTTTTAATATGCAAAGTTATATTTTTTAATTCTGGGAAAACTGATTTAAAAACTTTCTGATGATTTATTCTCTAATTTCTTTGTTCATTCTTTCTGGGACTTTTAGGGTACAGTTACTGGGACTTCTGGATTAATCCTTTAATTTTCTAATCATTGTTTCTTTAATTTTCTGTTTCTTTGGCTTTTTGCTTCTTTTTGCAAGATTTCTTTAACTTTGTCTTCTAATCCTTCTATTGGATGTTTCATTTTCATGATCTTAATTTTTACAAGAACTGTTTCTGTGAAGCATCTTTTTTCATAGATGTAATATATACTCTTATCTCTTTGTAAGAAAGTTAATGATGCTGTACTGAATGCTATGGATAAGAAAATAATTTTAAGAGGAATTTTAATAGTATTTCTTTTGAAAGAGTTTCTTTTGCTTAATGTTTGCTTTCTCTGAGTTAATTTTTAAAATTTCAGTTTGTTTTAGTCTTTGTCTGTGAAATTAGACACTTTCCCTTAAAAATCTATTGGTTTTTTACTTTCTGCTCTGAATTTAAGAATAGGGCACTAGAAAGAGAATTGGAGGTTATATATGCTTAGATATAGCCTATTGACTATGGTCTTCATTGTAGGGTTATCTGACTAGAACATTTTGTGAGGCAGCTCCTGTTATCATATTATTTATTTTTATCATATTTTCTCTTAGCCTGGTCAAATTCCCTAGGACAGTGGCCCCCAACCTTTTTGGCACCAGGGACTGGTTTTGTGGAAGATAGTTTTTACACAGACTGGGGCTGGGGGAGGATGGTTTCAGGATGACTCAGGCACATAACAACTTATTGGGCACTTTATTTCTATTATTTTTACAGTGTAATATGTAATGAAATAATTATACAACTCACCATAATATAGAGTCAATGGGAGCCCTGAACTTGTTTTCCTGCAACTATACTGTCCCATCTGGGGGTGATGGGAGACAGTGACAGATCATCAGGCATTAGATTCTCATAAGGAGTGTGCAACCTGGATCCCTCCCATGCATAGTTCACAAAAGGGTTTGCATTCCTATGAGAATCTAATGCTGCTGCTGATCTGATAGGAGTTAGAGCTCAGGTGGAAATGTGAACAAGGGGGAGTGGCTGTAAATACAGATGAAGCTTCACTTGTTCACACGGCCTGGTTCCTAACTCCTGCCCTAGAAAACAGTCACTTCCAATCTGATGCCTCAAAAGCTGTCTGGCTGTCAGCAGCTGCGGGAGCTGTGGAGAAGGAAGACTGGTGGGTATCTCAACATTTGATAAACACATTTTTTCATGTAGTAGCCACCCCAGACCCTTTCTCAATTGCACCTGGTATCCCATTAAACCCATTCCAGAGGCTCCGTTTTATCATCATCGGAACAGCTTCCACTCTTCTGCCTAGGTGAGAGAGGGCAGCTGCTGACACCCAAACAGCTCTTGAGGCAACAGATTGGAAATGTGTGTTTTCTAAGGCAGGAGTTAGGAAACAGGCCGTACAGCAGGAGGTGAGTGATGCTAAGTGAGCAAGGAAAGCTTCATCTGTATTTACAGCCACTTCCCATTGTTCACATTTCCGCCTGACTCCACCTTCTATCAGATCAGCGGCAGCATTAGATTCTCATAGGAGTGCAAACCCTTTTGTCACCTACCTAACCAGAAAGAGAGAGGGAATCTATGGGTCTTCTTAAACAGACTTTAGTAATCATCCTATTTTTGACTTCGCCTTTACCTCCACCTTTAGAGGTTCCTGGCATCAGCAGACTCTGTTGGCAGGGAAGGGGAGTAAGAACAAGAGTGATGTAAATCAAATTGCTTCTCAGTTTTCCCCATTGCTGACTTAGCTTTCTCAGGTGCAATAAATATTTCTACTTTTTTATCTGCCTGCCAAAAAACAGAGTTTTATTGTTTTTGTCTTAGATACCATTCTGTTTGTTCTAAGGCTTATGCCTTAAATCACCCACCATCATTTAGTGGAGTGGAACTAAATACCTGTGTTCGATCCACTATCTTTAATTAGAAGACCCTGAGTCCTGTTTTTATTATTGTTGATGTTTTTAACAAAGTGTTAACATGAATATTTTCTGTTATAGACTCCACAGACACTTTTTCTTTTCAGTCAGGGTCTCACTGTGTTACCCAGGCTGGAATGCAGTGGCGTGATCTTGGGTCACTGCAACTTCCACCTCCTGGGCTCAAGCAATCCTTCTACCTCAGCCTTCTGAGTAGCTGGGACTACAGGCGCGCACCACCACACCTGGCTAACTTTTTAAACTTTTTGTAGAGATGGGGTCTTTCCATGTTGTCCAGGCTGGGCACGGACTTTTGAGAGGCACTATAATGTAGTGGTTAAGAGTACAACCTTGGAACCAGATTGCTGGATTCATGTCCTGGTTCCACCCCTTATTATATATCTTTGGGCAAGTTCCTTAATCTCTCTATGCCTTAGTTTTCTCATTTAGAAATGAAAATGGTAACAGTAAACATCTGATAAAGTTGTTTCGAGAACTAAATATGAAGTGTTAGAAGACAGTTTTGCATGTATTAAGTGCTCAACAAATGTTAGCCATTATTATTTGAGTGGCTACATATATTCCATTAGATAGTGATAACTTAATTGGCTATTTTTCTATTACTGGACATTTAGGTTGTTTCTAACTTTTCTTTCTTTTTTTAATTAGTAAATATTTAGTTGTAAACATCTGTTAACATAAAACTTTTTCTGCATTTAGGATTTTTTTCTTTTGAATAGATTCTTAGATGTGGAGTCAGCATAGAATAGTTTATGACTCTTGAGACATTCTAAATTGTTTTTTGAAAGGATTGCTTTCATTTACATTTCTACCAGAACTATTTGAATGCCTCTTTTACCATTTATTTTTACTAGTACAGTACTATTATTTTTAAAAAACCTTTGCTAATTTGATAGGTAAATGTGTTAATTAATTAATTTATTTATTGAGACAGAGTCTTGCTGTATGGCCCAGGCCGGAGTGCAGTGGTGCAATCTTGGCTCTCTGTAACCTCTGCCTCTCAGGTTCAAGTGATTCCCATGCCTCAGCCTCCCTTGTAGCTGGGATTCCAGGCATGTGCCATCATACCTGGCTAATTTTTGTATTTTAAGTAGAGACAGGGTTTCTCCATGTTGACCAGGCTGGTCTGGAACTCTTGGCCTCAAGCAGTCTGCCTGCCTTGCCCTCCCAAAGTGCTGAGGTTACAGGCATGAGCCACCACACCTGACTTGGTATTATTTTAATATAACATATACTTTTTTTTAGATTACCACTGAGGTGCTCACTTTTAATTCAAAGAAAAAAGAGTGATTAATTTTATCTTGCATTTTAGCTTATTTAGAGATGTATGGTAATCTATTATGGAAAGCTGTCACTTATTAACCTGCATACATTCTATTTTCTTTTTTTTTTTCTTTTTGCCCCACAGAAAGGCATAATTGGAAAATGATAGCATAGTATTTGTATAGTACAGAGAGGCAAGTATAGAACAGAAGAGGCAACTCTTCACAGGTTGCAACCAGCCCTACATGTTTTGGTCTTCCCAGGCTTTACCTAGCAGTTTGCAGTACTGAGAGAATCAATGATTGTTAATATCTGTAACATATTCATGGAACATGAATACTTGTAATATATTCATGGAACATTGTCCTAGCACACCAGTTGGAATGCTGGCCCAGAGATTATTTACTTAAGATCATAGGATTGATCACCATGTGCTTTGCTTATTCGCTCCTTCCATAACACTCCTAACTCCAGTTACACATTTTTAAAGTTTATCAAATGGAGAAATACTTAATCTTCTTAATTACTTGTCCTGGTTCATATTTTGGGAATATTTGCATGATTCTAGGTATTTAGCATCAGTTTTCTTTGATTCTTAATACAAAAGATTACAACTGGCCTCAAATTTCTCAGTTCTATTGTTAAGGCCAGTTTATGGTGCTCGCAGTTTTGTGTAGTTCTTTAACTTAGCATTTGATAAATTAAGACAAGAAAACAAAAGATATTTTTCTAGACAAGATTTAAATTTCCAGTACATAGTTTAAAAACACCCAGTGGAAGCTTCCTATTATGGCTTCAAGCGGGGTCCCGGTGAGCGCTGCGTGCTCGGCTAATGAAACCCCCGAAATACTGGACAACGTGGGAGATTGGCTTCGGGACGTCTACCGCTTTGCCACTGATAGGAAAGACTTCTGGAGGAACTTGATCCTCAGTTTGGGACTCTTTGCTGCGGGAGTTTGGCTGGCCAGGAACTTGAGTGATATTGATCTCATGGCACCTCAGCCAGGGGTGTAGCCAAGTAGACAAATGGAATCCTGTGCTGAACCTGAACCTTCCAATAAACAGCCTACAATCTGTGACCATCACAAGATGTGCCCTGATGGCAGCTGAAGTTTGATTCAGATGGGCACTTTCCTTTTCCTTATCCCTGCCTTGTTTCCTTTTGTTCCTTGAGTCCACGCAGAATTCCATTCTCTGGTCAGCATACAAGTTTAAGCTAAAGTATTGCCTCTGTTCTGTAAAGTTCTGTACAAAGTTCCTAAGCTTCTCCAGGGGGTGATCTTTGTTCTTGTCCTGAGAAATAACAATGCTGTTTTAACAAACATTTGAAATAAATACTGCAAAGACAAAAAAACAAAACAAAACAAACAATAAAAAAAACACCCAGTGACCAAGTGAGCATTTGCATGCTCATGTTAATGTATTTCAGTGGTTGTCACATTTTAATGGCTTGATAAAACACAGGATTGCTGGGTCTTATCCCCACTTTCTGACTCAGTAGATCTGAGATAGGGTTGAGAATGTACATTTCTAAAAAGGTCTTAAGTGTTGCTAATACTGGTCCAGGCACTGCACTTTGAAAACCACTTATTTATTTCATAATAACATGAAATGTTTTTGTTGTTGTTTTAACATTTTTGATTATTAAGCAGATAAGTAATATGATCTTTCTGCTCTCAACGTAGAGATACTGTTCCCAGATTCCACAGGTATTTGGCTAATGATTTTGAATGTAGAGCATTTAAGATAGTTTATATACAACAAGAAACACATACCAAGTCACATAACAAATGTACTTTAAAGTGTATTTCTGATAAATGAGTAACATTTTGACATTGACTTCCCATAGAAAATAGAAGGAACACTTTGATGAAAATAATTTAGCTTTCTTTATTAATAAAAATCACAGAAAATGTAGTAAATCTCTTAAATCACTACCTTAAAATCTCTTTTGTAATATGTTGGAATATGTGTAATAGATCACATCTATTCAAAGAAATATGCCTTTCTTATAAAATATTAGTAATGTTTAAAATATCATTATTATATGTAATAATAACTTCTAAAAAGGCTCAATAGTATTGAAAGTGAAATCTGACATGGTTGTAGATTTTTTCCGTATTTTATTCAGAATTATTCATTAATTTACCCAATTAGGGTTGTTAATCCAGATAAAAATCTTTTGTAAGCCTTCAACAGTGCTGGTCTTTTAAAGTATTTTTACATTAAACTTAAAATTTATTGTCAGATTAGGAAACAGTTTTAGAAAAACTGGTTTTTATTTCTTCAAGGTGACACAGTGATGGGGCTGGGTTCAGTGGCTCATACCAATAATCCCAGCACTTTGGGAGGCTGAGGTGGGCAGATCACTTGAGGTGAAGAGTTTGAGACCAGCCTGGCCAATATGGCGAAACCCTATCTTTACTAAAAATACAAAAAAAGCCTTTGGACTTCTCTGGGGCCAGCAGCCGCCCAACCAGGGGCCCGGGACCACGGGCTCAGCCGACTACCATGGGCTCTGTGTCCAACCAACAGTTTGCAGGTGGCTGCACCAAGGCGGCAGAAGAGGCGCCCGAGGAGGCGCCGGGGGACGCGGCCTGGGCGGCGTACGAGCCTCAGCTGCTGCACGGTGCAGGCACCTGTAAGTGGTTCAACGTGCGCATCTGTAAGTGGTTCAACGGCTTCCTGTCCATGACCGCCCGCGCCGGGGTCGGCTCGACCCCCCCAGTAGACGTCTTTGTGCACCAGAGTAAGCTGCACATGGAGGGCTTCCAGAGCTTGAAGGAGGGTGAGGCTGTGGAGTTCACCTTTAAGAAGTCAGCCAAGGGTCTGGAATCCATCCATGTCACTGGACCTGGTGGGGTGTTCTGTATTGGGAGTGAGAGGCGGCCAAAGGGGAAGAACATGCAGAAGCACAGATCAAAAGGAGACAGGTGCTACAACTGTGGAGGTCTAGACCATCATGCCAAGGAATGCAAGCTGCCACCCCAGCCCAAGAAGTGCCACTTCTGCCAGAGCATCAGCCATATGGTAGCCTCATGTCCACTGAAGGCCCAGCAGGCCCCTAGCACACAGGGAAAGCCAACATACTTTCCGGAGGAAGAAGAAATCCACAGCCCTGCCCTGCTCCCGGAGGCCCAGAATTGAGCCCAGTGGGTGGGGGCTATTCTTTTGCTATCAGGAAGTTTCGAGGAGCAGGCAGAGTGAAGAAAGTGGGAATAGGGTGCATTGGGGCTAGTTGGCACTGCCATATATCTCAGGCTGGGGTTCACACCATCACCCTTTCATCCCTCTAGGTCGGGGGAAAGGGTGAATCAAAGGAACTCCATCCATGCTCTGTCCAAATGCAAGTGAGGGTTCTGGGGGCAACCAGGAGGAGGGAATCACCCTACAACCTGCACGCTTTATCTGAGGCTCCATCCCCAGAATTTCCAGCTTTTGAAAGTGGCCTGGATAGGGAAGTTGTTTTCCTTTTAAAGAAGCATGTATAATAATAATTCCCATGCCAGAGTGAAATGATTAAGTATAAGACCAGATTCATGGAGCCAAGCCACTACATTCTGTGGAAGGGAATCTCTCAGGAACAGGCAGTTCCCCCCCCCCCCCCACATCTTATATCCTCATACCCACTTTTGGGATAGGGTGCTGGCAACTGTCCCAAGCAATGGGTAGTGATGATGGCAAAAAGGGTGTTTGGGGGAACAGCTGCAGACCTGCTGCTCCTACACTCATCCCACCCTGTTCTGGGTCAATGTGATTTTATTTATTTGCTCCCTTGGATACTGCACCTTGGGTCCCACTTTCTCCAGGATGCCAACTGCACTAGCTATGTGCGAATGATGTATCTTGTGCATTTTAACTTTTTTTTTCCTTAATATAAATATTCTGGTTTTGTATTTTTGTATATTTTAATCTAAGGCCCTCATTTCCTGCACTGTGTTCTCAGGTACATGAGCAATCTCAGAGATAAGTTGGCAGCAGCTCCAGGTCTGCACAGTAGGAATACTTTTTATTGTTTTTGCCACCGTGGAGAGCAACTATTTGGAGTGCACAGCCTATTGAACTACCTCATTTTTGCCAGTGAGAGCTGGCTTTTCTGCCATAGTGTCCTCTTGAAACCCCCTCTGCCTTGAAAATGTTTTATGAGAGACTAGGTTTTAACTGGGTTGCCCCATGACTTGATTGCCTCCTACTGGAAGATTGGAAATTAGTCTAAACAGGAAATGGTGGT
>NW_022436954.1:29864807-29981678 GCF_009761245.1 Sapajus apella
CCCCCTCTAGTTATTGTATTTGTCTGGGCTTTGTAGGACTTCACTAATTTGGTGATTGCTAGGTGGCCTAGTTTGTGTAAATATAATGTATTGGTCTTTCTCCCTGTTCTTTGGGGTTTTGTTTACAAACTTTTTTGTATTGAGAGAAAAATAGCCAAAGCATCTTTGACAGAAGGTTCTGCACCAGGCAAAAAGATCTGAAACATTAGTTTGGGGGGCCCTCTTCTTAAAGTGGGGATCTTGAACCATCCTTTCTTTTGTATTCCTCTTTACCTATCAGACCAGATCTTCTGTCCTAAAAACGTGCCTTCCACCCTGCCCTCTTTTCTGTTCACCCCCAAAAGAAAACCTACACACCCATACTTGTATACATTTAATGCCTGGAGTGTCTCCACAACTTTTAAACAATGGATGCAAAAATCTGGAAGAAGCTAGAAACCCTCCATCCCTTGTTCCAGCCTCCTGAATCAAGACCAATAGATTTGTTTTGGTGAGCCACCATGTCCGGCCGACCATTTCATGTTGTATTCATGACAAATACTTAAGACACTGCTGTAGGCCAGGCGTGGTGCCTCACGCCTGTAATCCCAGTACTTTGGGCGGCCGAGGTAGGTGGATCACGAGGTCAGGAGTTCAAGACCATCCTGGCCAACACAGCGAAACCCCATCTCTACTAAAATACAAAAAGTTAGCCAGGCATGGTGGTGTGTGCCTGTAATCCCAGCTACTCGGGAGGCGGAGGCAGGGGAATCACTTGAAACTGGGAGGTAGAGGTTGCAGTAAGTTGAGGTGGCGCCACTGCACTCCAGCCTGGGTGACAGAGCAAGACTCCGTCTCAAAAAAAAAAAAAAGACACTGAAAGACACTGCTGTATTTTAGATGGATCAAACCTACTTAATTATTAATCCTAAAGTAGAGAGATGCAATTGGGGGCCTTCCATGTAGAAAGTGGGATCAGGAGGCCAAGAAAGGGAATATGAATGTATATCCAAGTCACTCAGGAACTTTTATGCAGGTGCTAGAAACTTATGTCAAAGTGGCCACAAGATTAATAGGAGACGAACGAATGTAACTCCATGTTTACTGCTAGAAACCAAAGCTTTGTGTAAAATCTTGAATTTAAGGGAGGGAGGGTAGGAAAGCCTGTACCTGTCTATCCTTTTCCTGATCCCTTTCCCTCATTCCTAAACTGCAGGAGATTGAGCCCCTTTGGGCTTTGGTGACCCCATCAATGGGGTGTGTTTCTTTGATGGTTGATTTTGCTGTACTGGGTATTTCCAATTTTCTAATCATTTATTAACACATGCTGACTCTTCCCTTCCCTTCTTTTCCTGGGAAAATACAATGAATAAATAAAGACTTATTGGTACTTAAAAAAAAAAATACAAAAATGAGCCAGGTGTGATGGTGCATGCCTATGTCCCAGCTACTTGGGAGGCTAAGGCAGGAGAATCACTTGAACCCAGAAGGTCTTGGAGATTGCAGTGAGCCAAGATCACACCACTGCACCATTCCTGCCTGGGTGACAGAGGAAGACTCCATCTCAAAAAAAAAAAAAAAAAAAAAGGTTACATAGAGAAAGTAATCAAGTTCTTTTCTCAAGTCTAGGACTTTTGACTTTAAGTTCAATGATTTTTTTAAAAAATCATACTCTGTAGAAAGAAATACTTTATAAACTTCAGAGAAGCAATTTGAGGATCAAAGGAAAAATATAAGTGAAATTGCTTTGGTGGTAAGGGATTATATATATACATATGTATATGTATATGTATATGTATATGCTGTGGGGTTGGGGGAGTGAATGAAAGAAGAGTAAAACAGTTCTTGCCTTTCAGAAACATCCCATTGGAGAGGCAGACTGAATATACAAAGAACTGGAGAATTCTTGTTAAACTCTAGTGTTGAATTTAAGCACACAACATTAATTTAGAAAATCGAAGGATTATTGTGGTTTAGAGTGGTCAGGGAAGGGTTTCTAGAGAAAAGAGGCCTTGAAATGGGCTTAAAAGATGGTTAGATAAGTGGAGTGAGTAAAAAGTTATTCTTGGTACAGAGGAAAAATCAGCATGGATTAGTAGGAGATAGTAAGGAAGCTAATAGAGGAAGTCTTTTGGGTGCAGAAGATTAAAGTTGAAAAGGGGGATGAAACTAGAAAATGGGGAACCCTGAAATTTTAGGCACAGACATGTGGGCTTGATTTGTATACAAAAATAACTCTTGAATTTGGAAATTGATGAGATTTAGGTGATGTTTTGCAAAATAATTCCGGAGAAAATATGCACAATAGATTGAAGTGGGAGAGAAGATTAAATAAAGGGATAACAGGAAAAGGTGATTATAATTCATGTCTGAGGTAATGAGGGTCTGGATAGATTGATAGCAGTAGGAGTAGTAATGCAGAATGAATCTAAGAGCAAATTAGAAGGAAGAACAAACATGTCCATTTAGAGATTAGATTTGGGGGATGAAGGAGAAAGTGAAAGTGAGAGTGTGGTTGACAGAGAAAGTGAGTAAGAGGTGGAGAAGCAGTGAGAGAGAGAAAGAGAAAGATGTCAAAGATTTTGTGAATGTTCATTGGAGATTAGAATACATGATACTACGGACAGCAATGAAATTAAAAAGATTTGAAGGAGAAGAAAAAGTACAAATTTTGATTTGTTAAATTTGGTGTGAAAAAATGCAAATGAATACTTTAGAAATTGCTTAATATGAATTGGGAATCTGTCACATGGCAGTCATGTGATAGAAGTTTGAAGCTGAAAGTAAACTAAGTGATAAAATAAGAAAGGAGATACAAAAAGGTCAAACAAAGCATGTGAAAACATAGCTACCTGTTTACAGATTTGTTAATATCAACAGATTCCCAATCTGTTGCTCTTTGAATGAAGCAGGAGTCACTAACTAAATACCCTTAGGGACTACGTAAGTGAGGTAAATTTATTTAATACTCAACTAATATTTATTTAATCTCATATATTATGCTGTATCTGGTCATGTCCTAGATGCTGAAGCTGCAGTATGGTGAAGATAGATGAGATTTTGACCTCACAAATCTAGTATTTTAAAGGAGGAGATACAATAAATAAAATTAATGCATAATCAACATCATTTAAGATGATTTAGGATAGTGGAAGTGGTCTGGAGAAAATAAAACAGGATAGATAATATGCCAAGGAGTGATTAGGTGTGCTACTTACTGAAGAAGTAACATTTGACGTGAGACTGCAAAAACATGAAGGAAATTCTATGTTAAGATGTGGATATAGAGCATTTCACACAGAAGAAACAGCAAGCCTGTAGGCCTTAAAGCTGGAATAAATTTGGTATGCTTTTGAATTGAAAGATTTATTCAGTGTCTACTGTGTGCCAAATATTTTGCTAGGCTCTGGGGGATACAACAGTGGCTAAAGTGGCAACACTGCCTCCCAAAGCTGAGTGGCAAAGAAATCATCTACATTTGGTGCACACTCTGGTAGACAATTCCTTCGGTAAATTAATGTATTAAATGTAAATGATAAATACATAAATGTATATTTTTTAGAATGTTATTTTTTCTCAGAGTTTTTGTCAGAGAGTATTTAAGGCCTAGATAGATATCATTTTTTTCCGTAACACTCTCCTTAAAACCTTCCGGTGGACAGAATTAATTGCTTTGTCATTTGTATTTTTATAGGTACTTTGTATATGTTTCTGTTTTAGTACTTATCACACTGTTGGTTTCCATGTCTCTCCAACCAGATTGTGAACTCTATCCTGAGAAACTTGCATTGTGCTGTACATATGCTAGGAAGCTAATCAATGTTTCTTTAATCAACTGCTCTATGAAATTATGAGAAATAATTCATTGTTTTACATCATTAAGTTGGGAATTATTTGTTACATGATCATAGACTCAATGTTTTTAATTTTAATTTTTTAAATTCTGCTGTCCATATTGTCTCTTTTCTCCAAGTTCCTTTTCTTGTATTTGCTTTTCATCTCTTTCATGATTTTCTGAAATGCCATCACGTATTTTTTGAGGACCAATGTTGTTCAAGGTGTTCTATGCACAGTAGAGTTTATATAATTAAATAGGAGGTGAGTTTTGAAATCCTTTTTAGAACTTTAAACATGATAGATTGACCACTTCCATTTATTTTTCTCATGCTCATTAAAATGCATGAAAAGGGTTTTTACTTACAGGGACAGGAGAACAGAGGATGATTTAACAGAGTCCGTCAGAAAGCAAACAGAAGAGCATTGTGACTGACTTAAAAGTTCAGAAGTTTGCTTAGCACTTGGAAACAACAGGTACTTTGAAAGGCAGGAATAAAACTTGGGAATAAAAAGGAAGACTTGTTGAAAATATATGTATAGAATACATGAACCTTTCCAGGTCTCTTTCCCTGCAGGAGATGAAAAGTTTGTGTGCTGGAAAAATGGAACCATGGCAATTCTATTTAGGAGTACACCAGGTAAAGCAGAGGACAGGGATGAGGCATGGGGCTGAAAATGGAAATTAAGTAAAAATCTACTAATTGAACTGTGGAATCCTTACCTTCTACTATTATGCTTCTATCAGAAGGTATACTGCCAGATAAAATCCCCTACCCTCTCCTCTTAAACTTCAGGACAGGAAAATGGAGAGTTTTCTGGGAAAAATGAAACGCCTGAGAGAAAACATGTCTACATATTGACATTAGGGAGGTGAACCCCTAGTGAAAAATCTGTTTTGTTATCACCCAGTAGTGAAAGCTGTCAGTCAATAAGCTCTCCCTCAGTGCTTCTATTCACCTTTTTTTTTTTTTTTTTTTTTTTTGAGATGGAGTCTTGTTCTGTTACCCAGGCTTGGTAACCTCAAACTCCTGGGGTGATCCTGCCACCTCAGCCTTCCAAGTTGCTGGGAGATGTGTGCCACCATGCCCGGCTTTTTTTGTATGTGTGTGGAGATGAGGTCTCACTGCATTTCCCAGGCTGGTCTTGAACACCTGGACTCAAGTGATCCTCCTGCCTCAGCCTTCTAAAGTTCTAGGATTACGGGGATGACCCACCACTCCTGGCCCCATTCAATTTTTAATGTATCATTCCACTTTTTAAAAATAGCCTTATTGAGATGTAGTTTCCATACCATATGATTGACTCATTCAAAGTGTACAATTCAATAATTTTTAGCATATTCACAATTGTTTATCTATCACCACAATCAATTTTAGAATATTTTTATCACCTCAAAAAGAAACCCCATCCATACTCATTAGCAGTCATTCACTATTCCCCTCTAATCCTCCTTTATCCCCCACAACCTAAGCAACCACAGATCTGTTTTACATCTCTGTGGATTTGCTTATTCTGGACATTTCATATAAGTTGAATCATACAATATGTGGCCTTTTGTGATTGACTTCTTCATTTAGTGTAACATTTTCAAGGTTCATCCATGTTGTTGCATGTATCATTACTTTATCCCTTCTTATTGTGGACTAACATTCTATTTCATAGATAGGCTACATTTATTTATCCATTCTCCAGTTGATAGACATTTGGGTTGTTTTCCATATTTTGGCTATTATGAATAATGCTATGAATGTTATGAATATTTATGTGTAGTGTTCTCTTGGGAATCTAAGTGGAATTGCTGAGTCATAGGGTAACTTTATATTTAACCTTTTAAGAAACTGCCTAGGCTGTTTTCTAGTTGCATCATTTTATATTCCCACCAGCAGTTTCTGAAGGTTCCAATTTCTTACATTCTTGTCAACAGTTGCTGTTATTTGTCTTCTTGATTATAGTGTGTCATTCTATTTTCAAACTTTAATGGTTCAAATAATAGAATAGCCAACACCTTTATAACCTTACCCAGATTTCACCTGTTACTAAAAATTTGCTACATTTGTCTTAATCTCTCTCTATACCTCTCTTTCCTGAACCTGTTGAAAGTAACTTGTAAGCATCATGATACTTTGCTCCAAGATACTTAAGCTTCTATCTCCTTAAACAAGGACAAGGACGTTCTCCTTTATAGCCATCTGACAAATCTAGTATTGATTTAGGAATATTATCTCAATATACTGTACTCAATATTCACATTTTCTCATTTTTTCTCCAAATGTCCTCAATAGCTATTTGTTTTTTAAATCTAGGATCTAATTAAAGTCCTACATTGCATTTGGTAGTCATGTCTCTTTGTTGTCCTTTAATCTAGAACAGTCCCCCTGCTTTTGTTTTTTTATGATATTGACTGATGCATTACTTATAAATATAAACAGACAGTTGGGGATCATCAGACATTTGAGAAAACTGTGAAAGAAATGAAAACCAAATGGGAGAAAAGAAACTTGGAGAAAAAAGACAATGTAGAGAATAGAATAAAAAGAATTAAACTAAAAATACGGAATTTTTGTGGCTGCATAGCAAGTCACCTTCAACTAAAAGGTTTAAAACAACAGTGTTGGTCGGGCATGGTGGCTCATGCCTGTAATCCCAGCACTTTGGGAGGCCAAGGCGGGTGGATCACGAGGTCAGGAGTTCAAGACTAGCCTGGCCAGCATGGTGAAACCTCGTGTCTATTAAAATACAAAAATTAGCTGGGCATGGTAGCAGGCACCTGTAATCCTAGCTGCTCAGGAGGCTGAGGCAGAGAGATGCTTGAACCTGGGAGGTGGAGGTTGCAGTGATCCCAGATTGCACCACTGCACTCGAGTCTGGGTGACAGAGTGAGATTCTGTCTCAAAACAAACAAGCAAAAAAACCAGTGATTTATTATTTCTCCTAATTTTGTGAGTTTGTTAGAATGTTTTTTTTGCTGATCTTGCCTACGCTCTCTTGCAACTGCACCTGAGTTTGAAGATTGTTGTGGGGAGTAGCCTCAGCAGGGACATTTGGGATGGCTGGGCCTCCTCTCTCCATGTAGTCTTTGATTCTGAATTTCTTGTTCTTGGTGTGACATGGCATGGCAGGTTCAGAGCGACATCTTCAAAATGCAAAGACACCAAGACCTACTGACCAAAACAAATTGTAAGGCAATCCTAGTTTCAAGGAAGTGGAGATGTAGATTTCATCTCTGGAAGGGAGAAGTGACCCTATCATATTTCAAATGGGATGATGGGAGGAATTTGTCACATTAAGCAATTTATCATTTTACCTGTTTACATTTCTCACTCAAGCAAAACATATTCACCTTTGTTCCAAGACTTCCAAAAATCCCAACCTCAAACAGTACTGGGCTCAAAGTCCAGGGTTAGTTGATCTGCATCGGCTTGAGTGTGATTTAGGCTCTTTGACTGAAGCTTGTCAGGTATAGCTCCTCTTGATCCAGAGATCTATGGACTAAAAAATTATTTGCCTCTCACACATTCAATACACAGTGGTGAGACAGGGACATGATAACCACAGTAGATGTTTTCATTTAAAAAGGGAAGGAATAGTAGCATTTAGCAGTCACTGGTTCATAGCATTTCAGAAATGCAGGTGGGCACAAGATATCAGGGGCATAGGATATTTCTTGATTAGGTCTCCATTTTGCAACCTGGAAGTTGTTCCCTAGTACATTGTTTTCATCTTGGCCATACCTCCAGATTCTTAGCTTAGCTGTTTGAAAGGCCATTCGTTTTCCATAAAACATGGCCTGTGTTTGCAAATGGGTGGTGGTTTTAGCCTTGTTTTCTACCCATTGTTCTTTGGTGGTCCAAAGGCCTCTTCATTTTTAAACGTGTCAGTCCTTTTTAGTCCAAGCTGGCAGTGCTGCTGCCAGTACAAGTTTTAAAAAACCAAAACCAAACAAACACAAAGCTTCCTGGAACTTCTATGACTCTTTTCTCCAAAGCCAATCTTTTTAGGACTCATTTCTCCTACCTTGGGCATGTCAGGATGCTCTTAAGATAATGTCCTTGAGATCCTTGTATAAGGCTGCCTTGAAATTTTTCCATGGCTTTAAAATATTCTTAACATACTTACCTGTGGTTTAATATTTATTCGAGCTATTTCTTATTGTGAACATTTTTGTTGATTGGATATTAAATGATTTTATTTTCCAACCCAGCACATCTTGGGTTTTTTTGTATAGTATATCTTCCAAAGTTGACTTACGAACCTGAGCAATTTCTTTTTGACTTCATCTCTCTCCCCATACTTTCAATATTCAGCTAAAAAAAAGTCAGTTTACACTTCCAGTATTCTGCCTAGAATACTTAGTCAGATCCACAATTTAATTAAGTACATTTTCTTTCAAGTTACTGCAAACAATACTTTGTCCATTTATTTCTTGACATCTTTCCAGACTCGTGTAACGATTTCTTTATTGCTTTTCCGGTTTCCATAAAGTCTCTCTGCCACCCTCTTTGTGATTGTGGAATTTTTTGTATAGCATCCTGGTTTTCTAGGAACACAGGAAATTCTCTTATCTGGAAATTATTTATATATTGTTTATATGTTGTTACATATTGTTTAATGAGCACAAATTTCTTCCATTGTGTATCTACACCCCTTTACGATGTGACCTTGTTGTTTCTCCCATCTAGAATTGGAATCAATTTCTTCACCCCTTTGAATCTAGAATGGCTTTATGAATTGCTTTAGCCAATAGAATGTGGCAGAATTGACACCGTATGAGCTCCACAGTGTAGTCTTCAAGAGGTCTTGCAGTTTCTGCCGTTGAACTCTTAAAAATATTCCTCAGAGATCACCATGCTGTGAAGAAGTCTGGGGTGAAAAGCATGTGAAGAAAGAGACCCATAGTTGCAGTTTTTCCTGCTGAGCTCAATCCTAACTAAGCAAATCTAACCACTGAATAAACTTATGTAAAACAACCTACATAAAACCAGCAGACAAACAACCCAGCCAATCCACAAAATGATGACAAATAATAAATTACTGCTGTAAACCCATAGGTTTTGGGTGGTTTGCTATACAGCAATAACTAATACAGAAATCAGTACTGTAAGTGAAAGGATACCATTTAAAAAATCTAAAATACATGACACTGGCTTTGGGAGGTTACAAAGATTCCAGATATAAAATGTGTTGTATAATAAAATAGTTATATATTGTAATGGTTCCTCAGCAATATGAAGGGACCACTTTAATTGGTGAGACCATAATGACTTCTTGGAGGAAGAGATATTTTGGTAGATCCTTGAAGGATGGATAGGATTTTGACAGATAAAAATGAGAATAGGCCGGGCGCGGTGGCTCATGCCTGTAATCCCAGCACTTTGGGAGGCCGATGCGGGTGGATCACGAGGTCAAGAGATCGAGACCATCCTGGTCAACATGGTGAAACCCCGTCTCTACTACAAATACAAAAAATTAGCTGGGCATCGTGGCGCGTGACTGTAATCCCAGCTACTCAGGAGGCTGAGGCAGGAGAATTGCCTGAACCCAGGAGGCGGAGGTTGCGGTGAGCCGAGATCGCGCCATTGCACTCCAGCCTGGGTAACAAGAGCGAAACTCCGTCTCAAAAAAAAAAAAAAAATGAGAATAGGAATATATATGGAAGACAGTAATTGCTGGGTCATAGGGATATCTGGTAGGTTGTTTCACAATTTCTCCCCTCTCCATAGTAGCACTCTTTGAAATGTTCCTTTTGTGTCTTCCTACATTTGAAGATGGAGTGTATTTCTCCATTCTTGAGTGTTGGCTGGTTTTGTGATTTGCTTTGATGAATAGAATGTGACAGAAGCAGTGTTGCCCCGTATCTGAACCTGGGTCTCAGAAAGCCTTGAATGTTCTGCTTTTCCTCTTGTAACCCAGTCTAGCCACTATATAAACAAACTAAGGCTACCTTACTATATGAGAGGTATGTGGTCCAGTTGGCCTTGTACCACAGTGGACAGTGAATTCCCAGAAATAGACTTTTAAGACAGCCAGCTGATCATAGACTCTTTAATAAACCCAGCAGAGAACAGAGGAACCACCCAGCTGATCCCAGCACAAATTAGCAATCCTCAGAATCCTGAGCTAAATAAAACAAACAAAATATTTTAAATCATTATTATTTTAAGTCATTCTGTTTAGGGGAAGTTTGTTACACAGATAAAGGGTATATATCTTCAATGTAATACTGCCAAACTGTTTTCCAAAGTGGTCTTACCTGTTAATACACTGATGATAACAGGGAGATCCTATTGCTTCATTTCTTTACTAATGCTTGGTAATGTCAAACTTCTAAATTTTTGGCTGATCTGGTATGTTGTGGAATCTTGGCATTTTAATTTTCATATCCCCAATTACTAATGAAGCTAAGTACCTCTTTTCCTGTGTGGATATCCACTTGGCCTTTTGGATATACTCTTTTTATGAAGTACCTGTTCAGACATCTTGCAGATTTCTGTTTGTCATTGTCTTTTTCTTTTTTCCTTATTTCTTTTATTTATTTATTTATTTATTTATTTTTGGAAAATGTTTATTAAAAACATCTCTGGTAACATGTTTGGCAAAAATCTTTCTTTTATTTTTTTGAGATAGGGTCTTGCTCTGTCACCCATGGTGGAGTGCAGTGGCATGATCAAGGCTCACTGCAGCCTCAAACTCCTGGGCTCAACTGATCCTTCCACTTCAGCCTCCCCAGTAGCTGGGACTACAGGAGTGCACCACCGTACCTGGCTAAGTTTATTCTTCTAGAATAAATTTTCATTTGCATCTGCAAAGTTCTTATGGGCATTACCAATCTGGAAGCATTTTAAATTATATTAATAGATTGAGATTTCTTTTACCATCCTATGAAGCAGCTTTTATTTAAAAATTCATACCAAATTAAACTGTTTGTAACTTTCTGGAATAAGACTTTTTTTTACTCTTCTCTTTCTTTGTCTCCTCCTCCCTTTTCTTTTCCCTTACACTTCATTTGCTTGGCACCAAGGCACCTTTCCTGTAGAAGGTGGATTACTTTTGGTTCAGCTTTACCTGAGAGTTAAACTCTTTTGAATTCTATTTAATATAGTGAGTCTGTTATTAGACTTGGTAAGCCTTAAGTTTGAATTCCATACATTTTAAATCAGAGTCCATTAAACCTATAGTTTAATTTTGCTTAATTTTCTAGACACCCACCGGGTAAAGATAGCTCTTAGTGCTTGGTCTACTTCTTGGTTCTTGAACTCTTTTAGAATTTAGAATTTTGTTCCATAATTTTTTATTATCTTGTCAGTCTTTGATGCTTTTGAGAAGATTTAAAAATATTTTATTTATAAATTTTAGTTGTTTTTAGTAGGAAGATTGGTCCAAATAACATAGCTCATCATTTTCAAGAATTGAAATTTTCCTTTTAGAAAGTTTCTTGCATGCATACCTCTCTTAATTTTATGTGTCAACTTGGCTAGGCCATAGTACCCAGATTTGGGTCAAACATCAGTCTAGATAATGTTATGAAGGTATTTTAATGGCTGTGATTAACATTTAAATCAGCAGACTTTGAGTAAAGCAGATTACTCTCCATAATATGGGTGGCCGTTATCCAATCAGTTGAAGGCCTTAAGAGAAAAAGATTAGGGTTGTCCGAGGAAGTGGGAATTCTGCTTCCAGACTGCTTTTGGACTTGAGTTGCAATGTCAGCTCTTTCTGAGTCTCTAGTCTGCTGGTCTGCCCTAAATATTTCAGACTTGGCAGCCCCCACAATTGTGTGAGCCAGTTCCTTAAAATGTCTGTGTGTGTGTGCATGTGTGTGGATGTGTGTGTGTGGATGTATATGTCTATATATGTGTTTGTATGAGTCTTTTTCACATATATACATACACCCTCCCCATGTATTTACACACATATCCATCCTATTAATTCTGTTTCTCTGGAAATGCTTATTAGTATAATACTTACCAGAATGACTAAAATAGAAAAATAGTGATAACACCAAATGCTGGTGGAAATTTGGAGAAACTGGGATTACTTGCACATTGCCAGTGGGAATGGACAATGGTACAGCCACTCTGGAAAATAATGTGGCAGTTTCCTTTACAACTAAAAATGGACTCAATATTCACTCAACCCAGCAATTTTACTCTTGGGCATTTATCTCTAATAAATGAAAAAGTGTGGTCACAGAGAAATGGGTACATAAATGTTTATAGTACCTTCATTCATAATAGTCCCAAACTGGAAACTATTAAAATGTTCTTCAGTGGGTGAGTAGTTAAGTAAATACCATACCATGAAATACTACTAAACAATAAAAAGAAATGAATTATTGATACATGTAACAATTTGGATGAACTTAAAAAAAAGCCATAGGTTACATGATGTGTGATTCCATTTATGAGCACTCTTGAAATAACAAAATTACAGAGATGGATAACAGATTAGCATTTGCTCAGAGTTAAGAATGGGGGAAGAGAGTGAGTATGACAACAAAAAAGCTGCTTGAAGAAGCTTGTATTGATGGTAGAGTTTGATATCTTAAATTGTGGTCATAGTTGCATAAAGCTATAAATATGATAAAATTGCCAAAAAGCATACATACATACAGACACATGCACACAAATAAGTATGTGTATAACTGGTGAAGTGCTAATAAGCTGTATGGATTGTACCAAAGTCAAATGCACAATTTTAGTATTGTACTTTTGTTATACAAGATGTTAACATTTGCAGGGGGTATTGAGTGAATGTGCATAGGACTTCACTGTACATTCTTTTGCAACTACCTGTGAATTGATAATTATTTTATATTAAAAAGTTTCTTACAGCTGGACTCATACATTTTCTGGGTTGAGAAAGATATTTACATATGTTGGTTTTTAATAAAAGGCAATTTTCCCAGTTCGTCTTCCAAAATCCCAGTTGATTTTAAAGATTGCATATTACTATTCACATCATCCTTGCAAAGAAATTTTATGTCAAGGCAAAGTTTAGGAAGCAGAATGTATATCCCAGCTTTGGCATGAAGCAACTTGCCTACAACATCATGAACCCAGCCTTTAGAAGACTGGGCTTTAGGGAAGAAAATTTACTCTTTGAGAATACTCAGCTACCAGAAAAAAGCTTCAACGATAGAGAAACAGAATAATACCATTGTTGCTAAGTGGTTTTTTTGGTCAACATTAGAGTGGAATGATGACACAACTGTTATTCAGGGCTGAAATTGGAGGTTTATGGGGCACAGGTTGTTATATTTTTATGGTAACTATGCTTTTACTTGAAAAACCTACATAAATTATTTTTTTTCAGTTAAAATCTTTTTATATTACAGGAAATAAATATTAATATGGAGAACGACTTTAATACTGAGTCATCATCTACCTTTACTCTTCAAAGTTCTTCAGAGACATTGTTTTCTATTCAGCTATTAGATTTCAAAACAAATTTACTGGAAGCATTAGAAGAATTGCGTATGAGAAGGGTAAGCTCCTTTTTAAAATGCTTTTTTTTAGATAAGAAAACTTGATTTTGTTCAGTTTATTGTTTTTCAAAGAATAAAAAAAGGCCTAAAAAATCCCTCTTGTTTAGAAATAAAATATATAGTCCAATTATTGAAGTAAACATTAAGTCAGTGATCAGGGAATGGGAAATAAGAATTTGGAAAATAAATTAGAAAATAAAAGAGGGGTTTTCAGATTAAGTACTTGATAAGTCAACTAGTATTTATTGAGTCCCTGGGAGTGCACAGATAGCACCCTCTTTAGACTCCGTGGCTGATGAAAAAGAACTGCTCTTGGGAAGATTACATTTTTGTTAAGGTTATTATATAGATGCCTATGAAATTATTAAATAACCAAACAAGGCATTATATGATTAAGTGACAAAATAAATGTATATAGTAAATATTCTGGGTTGAGAGAATCAAATATTTTTATTTTAAAAAGTGATAACTGTGATTTCTTTCCCTAAAGGATATGTCTAGTATAAAATTGTAAAAGATGAGGCAGGTGGATCACTTGAGACCAGAAGTTTGAGACCAGCCTGACCAACATGGTGAAACCTCATTTCTATTAAAAATACAAAAACTTGGCTGTGTGTGATAGCACATGCTTGTACTCCCAGCTGCTCAGGAAGCTGAGGGACAAAAATTGCTTGAACCCGGGAGGTGAAGTTTGCAGTGAGCCAAGATCATGCCACTGTATTCCAGCCCTGGTGACGGAGCAAGACTCCATCTCAAAAAAAAAAAAAAAAAAAAAATTGAAGCCATCTTTTGTGTACTCTGGAAACTGGTCCAGCTAGTTCACATTCCTCTAATTAAATTTGAGGATCCTTTGATGGAAACTGTAGAAATGATAAAGGTAATCATTGAAATTAAAAACTTTAAACAAGGTTAGATAGCAGGTGAAAACATCTGAAGAGACAATTAGGAAACAACAAAGTGAATCACACAGAATTCAGTACAGAGAGGCAAATAGGAAATATAAGAGAGTAAAGAATCTCTTAACTATTGAGAGTCTAACTGCTAAAAATCTGTTAATGGTAAACTCTTAGACTTTCTTTTTTCCTTTAGAAAATGTCTTTATTTTGCCATGAAATTGTAGATTATGTTTGTGTTCTGTCAGTATTTTAAAGAGATTTTATTGAGTTTTTTTGCAGCCATTTAGAAGTTTTCTGTCAATTGAATTGTTCCTCTGTAGGTAATCCATCATTTCTATTTGCTCTTAAGATCTCTTTGTCATTAGTGATCTTTATTTTTAATGTTTCTAGGTGTGGATTTATCTATATTTTTAGGGACTCATTTTGATGCCTGAATGTTATGAAAAAATACAGCTGTGATTTTTTTTTAGTATTGCCGCTTATTTTCTTTATCATCTTTTTCTGAAACCCCCAATAGACAGCATATTAAACCATGCCATTCTATCCTTTTTGAGTCTTAACTCTCTTGTATTTCCTCCCATTTGCCTCTTGGTTCTGAATTCTGTGTAATTCATTTTGTTGTTTCCTAATTGTCTCTTCGGATGTTTTTACCTGCTATCTAACCTTGCTTAGAGTTTTTAATTTCAATGATTATCTTTTTCATTTCTGGAGTTTCCTTCAAAGGATCCCGAAGTTTAATACAGTGCTAATCAAAACCTAATGCGGTGGTTTCTTAGAGCTTGATAGGGTGATTCTAAACTTATATATATAAGAAAAATGCATGAGGATAGCTAAGAACATTTTCTCTTTTTTTTAAATTGTACTTGAGGTTCTGGGATACATGTGCAGATCATGCATAGGTACACACATGGCAATGTGGTTTGCTGCCTCCATGCCCCCGTGACCTACATCTGGCATTTCTCCCCATGTTATCCCTCCCCAACCTCCCCACCGCCCTGTGCTGTCCCTCCCTTGGCCCCCACCAACAGACCCCAGTGTGTAAAGCTCCCCTCCCTGTGTCCATGTGTTCTCATTGTTGAACACCTGCCTATGAGTGAGAACATGTGGTGTTTGATTTTCTCTTCTTGTATCAGTTTGCTGAGAATTATGGTTTCCAGATTCATCCATGTCCCTGCAAAGGACACAGACTTATCATTTTTTATGGCTGCATAGTATTCCATGGTGTATATGTGCCACATTTTCCTTGTCCAGTCTGTCATCAATGGGCATTTGGGTTAGTTCCAGGTCCTTGCTATGGTAAACAGTGTCACTATGAACATATGTGTTGCATGTGTCTTTATAATAGAATGATGTATAATCACTTGGGTATACACCCAGTAATGGGATTGCTGGGTCAAATGGAATTTCTATTTCTAGGTCCTTGAGGCAGTGCCACACTGTCTTCCACAGTGGTTGAAATAGTTTACACTCCCACCAACAGTGTAAAAGTGTTCCTATTTCTCTGCATCCTCTCCAGCATCTGTTGTCTCCAGATTTTTTAATGATCACCATTCTAACTGGCTGGAGGTGGTGTCTCAATGTACTTTTGGATTGCATTTCTCTAATAATCACAGATGATGGGCATTTTTTCATATATTTGCTGGCCTCATAAATGTCGTCTTTTGTAAAGTGTCTGTTCATATCCTTTGCCCACTTTTGAATGGGCTTGTTTGTTTTTTTCTTGTAAATCAGTTTTAGTTCTTTGTAGATTCTGGATATTAGCCCTCTGTCAGATGGGTAGATTGCAAAAATTTTCTCCCATTCTGTTGGTTGCTGATTCACTCTAATGATTGTTTCTTTGTTGTGCAGAAGCTCTGGAGTTTAATTAGGTCTCATTTGTCTATTTTGGCTTTTGTGGCCAGTGCTTTTGGTGTTTTAGTCCTGAAGTCCTTGCCTATGCCTATGTCCTGAATGGTTTTGCCTAGATTTTCCTCTAGGGTTTTTATGGTGTTAGATCTTATGTTTAAGTCTTTAATCCATCTGGAGTTAATTTTAGTGTAAGGTGTCAGGAAGGGGCCCAGTTTCTGCTTTCTGCATATGGCTAGCTAGTTTTCCCAACACCATTTATTAAACTGGGAATCCTTTCCCCAGTGCTTGTTTTTGTCAGGTTTGTCAAAGATCAGATGGTTGTAGATGTGTGGCGTTGCCTCTGAGTCCTCTGTTCTGTTCCATTGGTCTATATCTCTGTTTTGGTACCAGTACCATGCTGTTTTGATTCCTGTAGCCATGTAGTATAGTTTGAAGTCCGGTAGTGTGATGCCTCCAGCTTTGTTCTTTTTGCTTATAATTGACTTGGCAATGTGGGCTCTCTTTTGGTTCCATATGAAGTTTAAGGTGGTTTTTTCAGGTTCTGTGAAGAAGGTCATTGGTAGCTTGGTGTGGATAGCATTGATTCTGTAAATTACTTTGGGCAGTATGGCCATTTTCACGATATTGATTCTTCCTAACCATGAACACGAATGTTTCTCCATCTGTTTGTCCTCTCTTATTTCGTTGAGCAGTGGTTTGTAGTTCTTCTTGAACTACAAACATCCTTTGTTAGTTGTATTCCTAGGTATTTTATTCTCTTTGTAGCAATTTTGAATGGCAGTTCATTCTTGATTTGGCTCTCTTTAAGTCTGTTATTGGTGTATAGGAGTGCTTGTGATTTTTTGCACATTGATTTTGTATCCTGAGACTTTGCTGAAGTTGCTTATCAGTTTCAGGAGATTTTGGGCTGAGATGATGGGGTCTTCTAAATATACAATCATGTTGTCTGCAAATAGAGAAAATTTGACTTCCTCCTTTCCTAATTGAATACCCTTTATTTCTTTCTCTTGCCTGATTGCTCTGGCCAGAACTTCAAATACTATATTGAATAGGCGTGGTGAGAGAGGGCATCCTTGTCTAGTGCCAGATTTCAAAGGGAATGCTTCCAGTTTTTGCCCATTCCGTAGGATATTGCCTGTGGGTTTGTTGTAAATAGCTTTTATGATTTTGAGATACATTCCGTCAATACCTAGTTTATTGAGAGTTTTTAGCATAAAGGGCTGTTGAATTTTGTCAAAGGCCTTCTCTGCATCTGTTGAGATAGTCATGTGTTTTTTGTCTTTGGTTCTGTTTATGCGGTGAATTACGTTTATAGACTTGCTTATGTTGAACCAGCCTTGCATCCCCAGGTTGGAGCCTTCTTGGTTGTGATGGATAAGCTTTTTGATATGTTGTTGCAATTGGTTTGCCAGTATTTTGTTGAAGATTTTTGCATCTGTGTTCATCATGGATACTGGCCATGATGAAGTTTTCTTTTCTTGTTGAGTCTCTGCCAGGTTTTGGTATCAGGATGATGTTGTTCTCATAAAATGATTTGGGAAGGATTCCCTCTTTTTGGATTGTTTGGAATAATTTCAGAAGGAGTGGTACCAGCTCCTATTTGTATGTCTGATAGAATTCAGCTGTGAACCTGTCTGGACCTGGGTTTTTTTTGGTGGGTAGACTATTAATTGCTGCCTCAACTTCAGCCCTTATTATTGGTCTATTCAGGGTTTCAACTTCTTCCTGGTTTAGGCTTGGGGGGATGAAAGTCTCCAGGAATTTATCAGTTTCTTCCAGGTTTACTGGTTTATGTGCATAGAGTTGTTTGTAGTAATATCTGATGGTGATTTGTATTCCTGTGGAATCAGTGGTGATATCCCCTTTATTGTTTTTTATTGCATCTATTTGATTCTTCTCTCTTTTCTTTTTTATTAATCTGGCTAGTGATCTATTTTGTTGATGTTTTCAAAAACCAGCTCCAGGATTTATTGATTTTTTTTGAAGGTTTTTTGTATCTCTATCTCCTTCAGTTCTGCTCTGATCTTAGTTATTTCTTGTATTCTGCTAGGTTTTGAGTTTTTTTGATCTTGCTCCTCTAGCTCTTTCTATTTTGACAGCATAGTGTCGATTTTAGATCTTTCCTTGCTTCTCATGTGTGCATTTATTGCTATATATTTTCCTCTAGACACTGCTTTAAATGTGTCCCAGTGATTCTGGTACGTTGTGTCTTCATTCTCATTGGTTTCAAAGAACATCTTTATTTCTGCATTCATTTCACTGTTTATCCAGTTGACATTCAAGAGCCAGTTGTTCAGTTTCCATGAAGCTGTGTATTTCTGAGTTAGTTTCTTAATTCTGAGTTCTAATTTGATTGCCCTGTGTTCTGAAAGACTGTTTGTTATGGTTTCTGATTTTTGCATTTGCTGAGGAGTGATTTGCTTCCAATTACGTGATCAATGTTAGAGTAGGTGCAGTGGGGTGCTGAGAAGAATGTGTATTCCGTGGATTTGGAGTGGAGATTTCTGTAGATGTCTATTAAGTCTGCTTGGTTCAGATCTGAGTTCAAGTCCTGGATATCCTTGTTAATTTTCTGTCTCGTTGATCCGTCTAATATTGAAAGTGGAGTGTTAAAGTCTCCTACTATTATTGTGTGGGAGTCTAAGTCTCTTTGTAGGTCATTAAGAACTTGCTTTATGTACCTGGGTGCTCCTATATTGGGTGTGTATGTATTTAGGATCGTTAGCTCTTCTTGATGCATTGATCCTTTTAGCATTATGTAATGTCCTTCTTTGTCTCTTTTGATATTTGTTGTTTTAAAGTGCATTTTATCAGAGACTAGGATTGCAACTCTTGCTTTTTTGGGCTCTCCATTTGCTTGATAAATCTCCCTCCATCCCTTTATTTTGAGCCTATGTGTGTCCTTGCATGTGAGATGGGTTTCCAGAATACAGTACACTGATGGGTCTTGACTTTTTATCCAATTTGCCAGTCTGTGTCTTTTGATTGGGGCATTTAACCCTTTTACATTTAGGGTTAATTTTGTTATGTGTGAATTTGATCCTGCTATTTTGATGCTAGCTGAATGTTTTGCCCATTAGTTGATGCATTTTTTTTCATTGTGTCAATGCTTTTTACCATTTGGTAGGTTTTTGGAGTGACTGGTGCTGGTTGTTCCTTTCTGTGTTTAGTACTTCTTTCAGGAGCTCTTGTAAGGCTGGCCTAGTGGTGACAAAATCTCTTAGCAATTGCTTGTCCATAGAGAATTTTCTTTCTCCTTCGCTTATGAAGCTTAGTTTGGCTGGATATGAAATTCCAGGTTGAAAGTTCTTTTCTTTAAGGATGTTGAATATTGGCCCCCACTCTCTTCTGGCTTGTAGAGTTTCTGCCGAGAGATCTGCTGTGAGTCTGGTGGGCTTCCCTTTGTGGGTAACCCGACCTTTCTGTCTGGCTGCCCTTAGCATTTTTTCCTTCATTTCAACCCTGGTCAATCTGACGATTTTTTGCCTTGGGGTTGCTCTTCTTAAGGAGAATCTTTGTAGTGTTCTCTGTATTTCCTGGACTTGAATGGTGTCCTTGCTTGCTAGGTTGGGGAAGTTCTCCTGGATAATATCCTGAAGAACATTTTCCAGCTTGGATTCATTCTCTCTGTCACATTCAGGTACACCTACCAAACGTAGATTAGGTCTTTACACATAATCCCATATTTCTTGGAGGCTTTGTTCATTTCTTTTCACTCTTTTTTCTCTATTCTTGCCTTCTTGTTTTATTTCATTGAAGAATAAAAGGGACTTTGTCTTGCAGTTTAAGTACCAACTTGGCCACAGTGGGGAATAGCACCAAATGGACTCTACAGGTTCCCACTTCCAGGCTTTGGCTCATGGACAGCATTTCTGGACCTAACCTGGGCCAGAGAGGAGCCCACTGTCTTGAAATGTGAGTCCTATGCCTGGAATTGAGCCTTAAGTGAACATCAGTGGTACCTTGTCAGTACTCCCCATTGGCCTGTGGTGGTGGTGGCCACAGGGAGAGAATCCTCTGCCTTGAAAGGTGACAGAAGAGTCGGAAGAACTTTGTGTTGTGGTTTTGGTGCCAGCTTAACCACAGTGGAATAGAGCACCAGGTGGATTTCTTAGGTTTCTGACTCTGGGCCCTGGCTCGTGGATGGCATGGACCTGCCTGGAGTCCAGGGACACTCACTTCCCTGAAAAGAATGATACAAGACTGGCTGGCTTTACCACCTGCTGATTGTAGATCCCTAGGGCCTTGAGTGCACATCAGTGGTAGTCAGGTAGTGGTTATGGCAGGCCTTGGGCAAGACCCAGTGCTGTACTGGGTTCAGGTCTGACCCAGTGCAGTCCCAGTGGTTGTGGCCACAGTGGTGCTTGTGTTACCTGTCCCCCAACTCCAGGAAGCTCAGCACAGAGAGATAATCCATTTATTTGGTAGAAAGTAAGAGGAGAGAATGAGTCCCTGTTTGGTAATCCAGATAATTCTGAGTCTTATTCAAGACCATCAAGGCAATACTTCATAAGGCCACAAGAACGACATCATTATTGGGCTTGTGGTGCCCCCTAGTGCAGATGCAGCTGCAGAGACAAAAAACTTAGATCACAACACTCAAGTCCCTTCAAATACCTGGAAAGCCTTCCCAAGAAGGATGGGTACAAACAAGGCCAGACTGAAGACTACAAAAAACACCCAACTCTTCAATGCCCAGACGCTGATGAACACTCACAAGCATCAAGACCATCCAGAAAAACATGACCTCACCAAACTAGGTAAGGCACAGGGACCAATCCTGGAGAAACAGAGACATGTGAACTTTCAGAGAGGTCAAAATAGCTGTTTTGAGGAAGCTCAAAGAAACTCAGGATAACATAGAGAAGGAATTTAGGATTCTGTCAAATAAATTTAGTAGATTGAAATAATTAAAAAATAGTCAAGCAGGAATTCTGGAGTTGAAAAATGTAATTGATATACTGAAGAATTTGCATCAGAGCCTCTTAATAGCAGAAATGATCAAGCAGAAGAAAGAATTAGTGAACTTGAAGACAGGCTGTTTGAAAATATACAGTCCTGCCAGGCGCAGTGGCTCAAGCCTGTAATCCCAGCACTTTGGGAGGCCGAGGCGGGTGGATCATGAGGTCAAGAGAGCGAGATCATCCTGGTCAACACGGTGAAACCCCGTCTCTACTAAAAATACAAAACATTAGCTGGGCATGGTGGCGCATGCCTGTAATCCCAGCTACTCAGGAGGCTGAGGCAGGAGAATTGCCTGAACCCAGGAGGCGGAGTTTGCGGTGAGCCAAGATAGCGCCATTGCACTCCAGCTTGGGTAACAAGCGTGAAACTCCGTCTCAAAAAAAAAAAAAAGAAAATATACAGTCAAAGGAGACAAAAGAAAACAGAAAGAAAAACACCTACACAATAGAGAAAATGCCTCGAAAGGGCAAATCTAAGCATTTTTGGCCTTAAAGAGGATGTAGAGAAAGTGATGGGTAGACAGGTTATTCAATGAGATAACAGAGAACTTTCCATTCCTATAGAAAAATATTAATATTCAAATACAAGAAGGTTATAGAAAACCAAGCACAGATGTAACCCGAAGAAGACTACCTTGAGGCATTTAATAATCCGACTCCCAAAGGTCAAGGATAAAGAAAGGATCCTAAAAGCAGCAAGATAAAAGAAACAACATGCAATGGAGCTCCAATACATCTGGCAGCAGACTTTTCAGTGGACACCTTACAGGCCAGGACATATTTAAAGTGCTGAAGGAAAAAAAGCTTTTACGCTAGAATAGCATATGCAGTGAAAATATCCTTCAAACCTGAAGGAGAAATAAAGACTTACCCAGATAAACATAAGCTGAGGGATTTCATTAACACCAGACCTGTCCTACAAGAAATGCTAAAGAGAGCTCTTCAATCTGAAAGAAAAGGATATTAATCAGCAATAAGAAATTATCTGAAGGTTCAAAACTCATGGCAATAGTAGGTATACAGAAAACACAGAATATTATAACATGGTAAATGTGATGTGTAAACTCATATCTTAAGTAGAAAGATAAAAAGATGAACCAATGAAAAATAATAACTACAACAGCTTTTCAAGACATAGACAGTATAATAACATGAATGGAAACAAGAAAAATCTAAGAAGTAAGGAGACAAAGTTAAATTATAGAGTTTTTATTAATTTTCTTTTTGCTTGTTTGGTAATTAGCTTGTTTATGCAATCAGTGTTGTTATCACTTTAAAATAATGGGTTAAAGATAGTATTTGCATGCCTAATGGTAGCCTCAGATTGAAAACCATACAATGATACAAAAAAATAAAAAGGAATTAAAACATAACACTAGAGAAAATCACCTTCTCTGAAAGAAAGACAGGAAGGAAGAAAAAAGGAAAATCACAAACCAGAAAAAAAAAAAATGACGAGAGATAACCCTCACTTATCAATAATAACATTGAATGTAAATGGACTAAACTCTCCAATAAGAACATGTAGAATGGCTGAATGGATTAAATAAAAAGACCCAATGGTCTGTTGCCTGCAAGAAACACACTTCACCTATAAAGTCACACATAGACTAAAAATAAAGGGTTGAAAAAGATATTCCATGCAAATGGAAACCAAAAAAGAGCAGAAGTAGCTATGCTTCTATCAGACAAAACTGAGTTTTTGTGTTTTACACAAAAATGATAAAAAGGGACAAAGGTCATCACATAATGATAAAGGGGTCAAGTCAGAAAGAGGATATAACAATTTTAAAAATATATGCACTAACACTGGAGTACCCATATGTTTAAAACAAATGTTACTAGAGCTAAAGAGAGAAATAGACTCTAATACAGTAATAGTTGGAGACTTCAACACTCAACTTTCAGCATTGGACATATCATCAGACAGAAAATCAACAAAGAAACACTGGACTTCATCTGTACTGTAGACCAAGCGAACCTAATAGATATTTATAGAAAATTTTATCCAATGGCTACAGAATACAAATTATTCTCCTCAGCACATGGATCATTCCCAAGGTTAGAGCAAATGTTAGGCCACAAAACAAGTCTTAAAACATTTAAAAACTGAAATAATATCAAGTATTTTCTTTGACAACAATTGAGTAAAGCTGGAAATCAATAATGAGAAATTTTGGAAACTATACAAACACCTGGAAATTAAACAATATGCTCCTGAATGATCAGTTGGTCAATGAAGAGATCAAGAAGGAAATTGAAAATTGTCTTGAAATAAATGGTAATGGAAACACAACATACCAAAACCTATGGGCTACAGCAAAATCAGTACTAAAATGGAAGTTTATAGATATAAGTGCCTACATCAAAAAATAAGAAAAACTTCAAATAAACAACCTAATAATACATCTTAAGAACTAGAAAAGCAAGAGCAAACCAAACCCAAAGTTAGCAGAAGTAAAGAAATGGTAAAAATCAGAGCAGAAATAAAGGAAATTGAAACAAGGAATACAATATAAAAAATCAACAGAAAGTTCTTTTTTTTTTTTTTTTTGAAAAATAAACAAAATGGACAAATTTTTAGCCAGACTGAGGAAAAAAAGAGAAAAGACCCAAATAAATAAAATCAGAGATGAAAAAGGAGACATTGCAACAGATACTGAAATTAAAAGGATCATTAGAAGCTGTCAGTGACTATATGTCAATACATTGGAAAACCTAGAAGAAATGGATACATTTCTAGACACATATAACCTCCCAAGATTAAACCATGAAGAAATTAAAAACCTGAAGAGACCAATAACAAGTAATGAGACAGAAGCTGTAATAAAAAGTATCCCTGCAAAGAAAAACTCCAGGACCCAAATGGCTTCACTGCCAAGTTTTATCAAACATTTAAAGAAGAACTAATACCAATTCTACTCAAACTATTGCAAAAAAAAAAAAAAAAATAGAGGCAGAAAGAATACTTCCATACTCGTTCTATGAGGCCAGTATTACTCTGATACCAAAACCAGACAAATATAAAAAAAAGAAAAGAAAAAGAAAACAACAGGCCAGTATCTCTGATGAACATTGATACAAAAATTCTCAACAAAATACTAGCAAACAGAATTCAGCCACACATTAAAAGGATCATTTATCATGACCAAGTGGGATTTATCACAGGGATGCAAGGATGTTTCCACATATGCAAATCAATCAATGTAATACAGTATATCAACAGAATGAAGGATAAAAAAATGATTATTCCAATTTATTCTGAAAAAGCACTTGATAAAATTCAGTGTCCCTCTATGATTAAAAACCCTCAAAAACTGGATATAAAAGGAGCATACCTCAACACAGTAAAAGCCATATATGATAGATCCACAGCTAGTATTATATTGAAAGAGAAGAAACTGAAAGCTTTTACTCTAAGATCTGGAATATGGCAAGGATGCCCACTGTTATTCAACATAGTGTTGGAATCCCTAGCTAGAGCAATTAAACAGGAACAAATAAAGGGCATCCAAATTGGAAAGGATGAATTCAAATTATTCTTGTTTACAGATCTTATATTTGGAAAAACCTAAGACTTCACCAAAAACTATTAGAACTGATAAACAAATTCAGTGAAGTTGCAGAATACAAAATCAACATACAAAACTGGTAGCATTTCTATACGCCAATAGCAAACAATCTGAAAAAGAAGTCAAGAAAGTAATCTCATTTACAGCTACAAATAAAATTAAATACCTAGGAATTAACTTAACCAAAGAATTGAAAGCTCTCTACAATGAAAATGATAAAACGTTGGTGAAAAAAATGAACGAGAACACACACAAAAAATCGAAAGATATTCCATGTTCATGGTTTGGAAGAATCAATATTGTTAAAATGCCAATACTACCCATAGCAATTCACAGATTCAATGCAATGCCAATCAAAATACTAATGGCATTCTTCAGAGAAATAGAAAAAAATCCTCAAATTTATATGGAACCACAAAAGACCCAGAATAGCCAAAGCTATCCTGAGCAAAAAGAACAGAACTGTAGGAATCACATTACCTGACTTCAAATTATACTACAGAGGTATAGTAACCAAAATAGCATGGTACTGGCATTAAGAGACACACATACCAATGCAATAGAATAGAGAACCCAGAAACAAATTCACACACCTATAGTGAACTCATTTTCAACAAAGATGCCAAGAACATACATTGAGGAAAGACTGTTCAATAAATGTGCTGGGAAATATGGATATACATGTGCAGAGGAATGAAAGTAGACCACTGTCTCTTTCCATATACAAAAATAAAATCAAAATGGACTAAAGACTTAAATCTAAAACCTCAAACTATGAAATTACTAAAATAAAATATTGGGGGAAATTCTCCAGGACATTGGATTTATTATTTTCAAAGTAACAACAATAAGATGAAGATGCACAGTGGCTTCTCAGTAATAATTACTCAGTAATAATAAAAAAACCCAGAAGACAATATAATGGCACCTTTAAAATACTAAAAGAATAACTACCAACCTAGAATTCTATTCCCAGCAAAAAAATCCTAAAAAATGAAGGTGTGAATCTTAAATGAAATTTTCTAAGTGAGAGAAACCAGATCCAAGAGGCTACATATTATATGATGCATTTATATGACATTCTGGAAAAGACAGAACTATAGCAGTGGAAAATAAATCAGTTATTACTAGGTATTGGAGGATAGGAGAGGGGTTTGCTATATGGAATGCATGAGAAATTTAGGGGATGATGTAACTTTTCTGTATGTTATACAGTAGTGGTCCACCACAACATTCTTTTGTCAAACCTGTAAAATGATACCACAAAGAGTAAACTGTACTGTAAGCAAATTTACAAGGATATAGGGGAGAATTCTAGTGTGGAATTTATACTATGAAAATGTAACAAACTTTCACAAATATGTAACATAAGCCTCAGTGAACAGAGTAGGGGGAATAGAAGTTGACTTAAGTAACTTTGGAAAACAGTATTTTGACTGGATACTGTAAGGCTAAAGACAAAAAGAACGGCACATAAACAATATCTCTACTTCATAAATTTGTTTCTTGGGTGCATACATGTCAGCATTCTGAAACTACAGGTATACTAGAGTTGAACAAATAGGCAAATAGGTAGTGAGAGCTAGGTAGATTTTTTCACTGTTGAAAGAAGTTACAAATAAGCAAAGGGAAAGGGTAGAATCAGTTCATTGCTGCTGCATTAGAGTTGATAGCTCATGTCAGTCAGAATGGTGATTATTAAAGAGCCAAAAAACAGATGCTGGTGAGAATACAGAGAAAAAGGAATGCTTTTACACTGTTGGTGGGAGTGTAAATTAGTTTAACCATTGTGGAAGATGGTGTGGCAATTCCTCAAAGATCTGGAGGCAGAAATACCATTTGACCCACCAATCCCATTGTTCGGTATATACCCAAAGAAATGTAAATCAATGTATTATAAAGATATTAATATATGCACATGTGTGCGCATTGTAGCACTATTCACAATAGCAAAGACATGGAATCAATGTAAATGGCCATGAGTGGTAGACTGGATAAATAAAATGCGGTATCTATACACCATGGAATACTATGCAGCCATAAAAAGGAATGAGATCATGTCCTTTGCAGGGACATAGATGGAGCTGGAACTGTTATCAGCAAAGTAATGCAGCAACAGAAAACCAAACACTGCATATTTTCACTTATAAGGGGGAGCTGAATGATGCAAACACATGGACATATGGTGCAGAACAGTATACACTGGGGCTTATTGGGTTGGGGATGGGAAGGAGAGCATCAGAAAGAATAGCTAATGGATGCTAGGCTTAATACCTAGGTGATGGGTTGATCTGTGCAGCAAACCGCCTTGGCACACCTTTACCTATGTAACAGACTTGCACATGCTGCACATGTACCCCGGAACTTAAAGTTGAGAAAAAAAAAAAAAAAAAAAAAGAATTGGGCCGGGTGGGGTGGCTCATGCCTATAATCCCAGTGCTTTGGAAGGCCAAGGTGGGCGGGTCACCTGAGGTCAGGAGTTTGAGACCAGCATGGCCAACGTGGTGAAATCTCATCTCTATTAAAAATACAAAAATTAGCCAAATGTGGTGGCACATGCCTGTAGTCCCAGCTACTTGGAAGGCTGAGGCAGGAGAATTGCTTGAAAGTGGGAGGCAAAGGTTGCAGTGAGCTGAGATCACACCACTGCACTACAGCCTGGGCAAAAGAGTGAGACTCCATCTCAAAAAAAAAAAAACAAAAAAACTAATAAGTAAAGAATTGGCAATATTAGTATGAATTCATGGTTTAATTATATACAGATAGATAAATATAGACATATATGTATACATGAATTAGCATATATACATATATTTTCTAGCTTTGTCTGTTGAGAGAGCCTAGAAGAACTGACAGCCAGATCTTGGGATCCAAATATTATTATCTAGTAAAAGGAACCAGGACTCCTAGTAAAAGGAACCAGAAGACATGACTTATTTCAGGGCTGGACATCTTGTAGTGCCGGAAAGTAAGGAAGTACTTAAAACAATGTCAAAAGGATACATAAGACAGACCAAAAGAGCTCCCATGGTTAAAACTGGAGCAATTGAACAACAAAATAATGATATTATTGGATACCCTATTAATATAAATAAATGACTAAATAAATAGATAAATATGGGAGAGGGTGATTAATTAATTATTATTGTTATTTCATCCTAATATTTTAAGGTTACTGATTTTTAAAAAATTTATTTATTATACTTTAAGTTCTGGGGTACATGTGCAGATCATACAGGTTTGTTACATATGTATACACATGCCATGGTGGTGGTTTGTTGCATCTATTGCCCCGTCATCTACATTAGGTATTTCTCCTAATGCTACCCCTCCCCAATCCCCTACTTTTTTTTTGAGACAAGGTCTTTCTCTGTTACCTAGGCTGGAGTGCAATGGTGCAATCATGGCTCACTGCTGTCTTGACCTCCTGGGCTTAAGCGATCCTCCTACCTCAGCCTTCTGAGTAGCTGGCACCACTATACCTGGCTAAATTTTAAATTTGATGTAGAGATGTGGTCTCCTTATGTTACTCAGGCTGATCTCAAACTTATGGGCTCAAGTGATTCACCTGCCTCAACCTCCTAAAGTATTGGGATTAGAGGTGTGAAACCACTACACTCGGCTGGGGAAAATACGTATTTGCAAAAGAATTTCAGCTACTGAATGTAGGAGGAAAAGGAGAAATAGAAATTCACCTTTAGAAAACCACAGTAATGATTGCTGTAGGCAGTATCCACTGATAAATGCTGAATTTAATGGCTGAAACTTTAAGGAGAAACAAAGTAGTTACATAGTCACACAATATTTTTAACAAATTATTTAGTAATTTACTGTAGTGATTTTAGATCTTGTTCAAAATTGTTTGCTATTCCTCCCTCTGGGAAGCAGAGCTTAATTCTACTCCCCACCACCCTCACCCTATTGTGGCATAAGTGACTTGTTTCTGATGACTAGAATATGTAAGGGAAAAATACTGGGTTTACAATAGAGATGCTTGGAAGACACCACCTTAACTAAGTGGTTAAAGTTAAAATCTCCAGAAATAATTCATGTTGGTATCAATGATTCATGTGAATATCAAATATTCATGATATGATGTGATGAAAAGGGAACTTTATTCTCCATGACATTCTTCCCCCATACCTAGTATAATCATGAAAATACATCAGACAATCCCCATTTTAGGGACATTCTACAAGATACCTCTTCAAAAGTGTCAAGGTCAGTAAAAACAAGGAAAGACTGAGAAACTGTGACAGAAAGGAGGAATCCAAGAAGGCATGATGACTAAAAGCAACCTGGCAACCTGGACTGGATCCTGGAACGTATCCTGGAACAGATACTGGTGGAAAAAGTAATAAACTCTGCGTTCTAATTAATAGTATAGTACCAATGTTATTTTCTCAGCTTTTGTTAAATATATCATTGTGACCTAAGATGTTAACATTAGGGGAAGCTGAGTTAAGAGTATACAGGAACTCTCTACTATCTTTGTAACTTTTCTGTGAATCTAAAACTGTTTCACAATAAAAAGTTAAAAAATATTAGGATTTTAAAAGAGTGAAAACCCAATAAATAGTATAGTACAAATTGAATATGATACATATTTTTTTAAGCAAGCAAACTGTATTTTGTGACTCGTTTAACATTTATTGAGGACTTATTATGCCAGGTTTTAGCACTTATTATAACATCATGTAATCAAAAATGTATGCACAAGATACTCCAAAGATATGGATAAGGAAATGCCTAACTTTATTGGAAGATTGAGGGAAGCTTCATGGAAGTAATAACTCATTTGGGACATGATGGATGAGTAGGAATTTTGGATCAGTCTTTCCAAGGATTTATCAACATAAAATAAATATACAATGGAGAGAATCAAAGCCAAAACGTAACTTCTCGAGGAATTAAGTTTTGGCTTTGATTCTCTCCATTGTATATTTGTTTTATGTTTTATTAATATCTGTTCTTTATTATTTAATTCCTCTATTTAATTTAATTTGCTATTTTGTTTTGAAATTGTAGAGATGTGTATTTTGCTTATTAATTTTCACCTTTTTTTCTAATATAAGGCATTTATAAGACTAAATTTTTCTCAGTATGGCTTTAGCTGGATTCCAATTTTTTTATATTGCATCATTATTCTTATTTTGAGACAGTTACGCTTTGTCGCCCAGGCTAGAGAGCAGTGGCACGATCCTGGTTCACTGCAACCTCCGCCTCCTGGGTTCAAGCAATTCTCCTGCCTCAGCCTCGTGAGTAGCTGGAACTACAGGCGTGTGCCACCGTGCCCAGCTAATTTTTGTATTTTTAGTAGAGACTCAGGGTTTCACCATGTTGGTCAGGCTGGTCTTGAACTCCTGACTTCATGATCTGCCTGCCTTGGCCTCCCAAAGTGCTGGGATTACAGGTATGAGCCAATGCACCCGGCCCGTATTTTTATTATTTAGTTCAAATTATTTTGTAATTTTTATTGTAATTTCTTCTTCAACACATGGGCTATTTAGAAGTATACTTCTTTTAAGGATATTTGGGTATGTTATTTTTGCTAACTTAAAAAGTTGATTTCTAGCCTATTTCTACTTTATCAGATAATATAGTCCAAATAATTGCGGTCACTTAATATATGTGGAGATTTGCTTTCTGACCAACCATATAATTGATTTTGGTAAATAGAATCTAACACTGATAAATTTGAAAAGAATGTGTATTCTGCATTTCTTAGATGCAGTGTTCTGTGAATATGAATTATATAGATCAACTTTGTCAGTCTTGTTAAAATCTTCTATATTATTCCTGATTTTTTGGTATTTTCCATAATTTTTTCTCTCCATGTTTCAGTCTGGCTATTTTCTTCTGTCCTTTCAGTTTACTAATCCTCTCTTCAATTTGACCTGCTGATAAACTCAATCTATTGAGTTCTTAACGTAATTTACTGTATTTTTCAGTTCTAATATTTCTGTTTGGTTTGTCTTTTATTTTCTGTCCTCTGTGGAAATTTGTTTTGTTATATATTTCCTCGAGCATGTTAATCATATATATTTTGAAGTCTATGTCAATAAATCCATTATCTGGACTTCTTATAGATCCATTTCTATTGTCTCTCTTTTTCTCTTGGTTTTTGGTCATTTGACCTTCTCTCTGCTGAAGTAAATTTTGAATCAGTGACTAACTTTGTGCATGAAAAATTGCAAAGGGAATTTGAGGCTTTGGATGGTATTATTTTTCTTTAGAGAGATTTACTTTTGCTTCTGGAAGTTGGAGTTGGGCAGATCATTTTACTAGTCAGAGACTGAGCTGCCTGGAAGCTGTTTTCATCTTTGTGAGGACTAGTTTATTTCCACTTTCTACTTTAAGAGTGTAGCTTTGGGCCGGGCGCGGTGGCTCAAGCCTGTAATCCCAGCACTTTGGGAGGCCGAGGCGGGTGGATCACGAGGTCAAGAGATCCAGACCATCCTGGTCAACATGGTGAAACCCCATCTCTACTAAAAATACAAAAAATTAGCCGGGCATGGTGGCACGTGCCTGTAATCCCAGCTACTCAGGAGGCTGAGGCAGGAGAATTGCCTGAACCCAGGAGGCGGAGGTTGCAGTGAGCCGAGATCGCGCCATTGCACTCCAGCCTGGGTAACAAGAGCGAAACTCCGTCTCAAAAAGAAAAAAAAAAAAGAGTGTAGCTTTTTGGGGTTCCATCTAAAATTCTAGGATATTTGCCAGAGTTCCGCCTCCTTGGCAGTCCCTGAACACAAAGCCTGTTCTCATAAGACTACTGGTGGATCCGCCTGTTTCTCAGCCTCTAGTGAACTATCAGATGCTGATTATCAGGATCACTTCTTTGTGGTTCTCTTCTCTGTATGATTTTGGAGATGTATTCTACGTCATTAGTCATTTTGTAGAAATTGTAGAAATTTAGAGATGAAAGTGACTTGAGATACCTTCTAGACCAACCTAAAACCCAGAGACTTGTACTCCTGCCTCCCCATTCCTTCTCTGGTGCTCTTCCATTAACATATATAATAAGTTAGCTGAAATGAATAAAGTTGTCAACATAAAATTGAGCTATATTGTAAAGGGTTAGATAGCAAAATGTCTTTAGTTGTAATGAGCAAAACACAGTAAGTGTTTTATAAGCTAGTAGGTAGAACAACAAAATGTAGTAGCCTTTCCTTATTTTGGTGGGGAATAAGTTCCAGGATCCTCAGCAGATGCCTGAAACCTCAGATAGTACCAAACGCTATACAATATATACTGTTTATCCCTACATGTACCTACCTGTAATAAAGTTTAATTTGTAAATTATGCATATAAAAGGTTAACAACAGCCAAAAATAGAACAATTGTAGCAATATACTATAATAAAAATTATGCAAATGTGGTCTCATTTTCTCTCAAAATATCTTACTGTATTTTATTAACCTATTTTTGGACAATGGTTGACTGGGTAACCTCAGAAAGTGAATCCATGGATATGGGGGGATTATTATGAAGTTTTTTTTAAAAAAGACATCTTATTTTACTAAACTATATTTCACTACTTAGCTGTATAATAATTAATAAAAGTAAGAGGGGATATTACTTATTTTTTTCTGTATGAACCTAAAATGGTAATGATAATATTTGAAAAAAATTGAATGTTTGAAATTTATAATGATATACAAATTAAAAATCTGAATCAACAAAATAGTTTATATTGAATCCACAATGTGTGCATTTTAAAAGTTAGTCATCATTTCTGATACATGTCCTTATCAGATAGATAGAATTACTGATAAGGAATGGGGATGCATAGATGTTTGTTATTTGTTTCTTTGTAACAAACAAGTAACAAACAACTTCCTTTGTAATTCAGGCAGTTGGTATGTGATGTGAGCAGGGTAGGAATTATGTTGAACTGGAAAGCTTATATCTTCAGTTCAACCTACATCTGCCATTCAGCTCCAAATAATTATTGGCATGTAGAAAAATAGGCTCTGTTCTATCCAGCTTTTTCAATTATTGAAGAGAAACTAGAAATCCAGATTTTGACATGAAATCTATTGGATTCTAAAAATTGGAGGTAAGTTGAAAGTTTTTAAACAAAATATATTTCTGAGCCAAATCATCTCTACAATGGGGATAAAAGATCTCTATCACAAATCTTTTAGGCTTTTAAATTGTGCATTAATTTGAAATCTTTTACAAGCCGTTTCTCAATCCATGCCTTAAGAGAATTGAAAATTTAATGGATATTACATGCCATGCAAATTAATGACTATACTATAATGTAGTATGTATTATGTATCATAATAGAATCATGAGCAAAGTATTAGGGTGGTTCAGAAAGGGCACATTAAATTTGTTAAATATCTAAAGAATAAATTTTTGAATTCTAATTTAGCAATAAATAAGTCAGTGGAGTTTTGGGTAGTTTAAAATAATGATTTTCTAAGAAAAGTATGAGAAAAAACTGGGTAATCAATGGTATAATATGTGGTAAATAATATTAAGCAGCATTTCAATACCTCCTAAAATTAAAAATGGTATGGATAGAATCATACCCCTTTCTGATTATTATGATTTGTAGAATGCTTACCTTTGTACCACATCGAAAACTGATAAAATGGGTGTTAGCCACATTGCAGAAAAATAACATTAGAATATACTTGTACAAGAGTAATATTTTATTAACCTTATGCTTTCTATTAAAAATTATTTAACTTTTTATTATAACTTTAATTTTTTCTTCTGTTCATTCTTTAAGCAACTTTTAAAAGTTATTAATAAAAACGTGTATGAAATGTCATTGAGAAAAAGTATTAAATTTGATTTAAAAAATGTTATCTCTAACTTCAATAAAGTACCTAGAATATAGAAACTTAAAAGTGTTTATTTTTTATTAGATGCCTTAGGACTACAAGGATATAAGTGTTTTACAAAAACAATAAAAGAGGAGTAATTTGATGGTTTATTTACTCTTTATAACCTTTAGAAAGTGTCATGCCTTTTTTAAAGTGTTTGCTTCAGGCTGTAGTTTTACAAGATAGGCTATGTACTGGTCAGGCCTCTTCAATTCTTGACCCTGAACAGATTTAGGTACGTACACCAGGCATATGTCCAAGCAGCCAAAATTGTAATTGGGTACTTGTACATTCCTTTTCAAACTCATAATCTACCTCCTACGAAATTGCTCAACTCAGTTTCTCATGTTGTCTAAGAAAATACTAATCACTCTTCCAGATAGTTTCTTGGTCTGATTAGCTTAAAAGTATTAAAGATATTTGTAACATTCATGGGCTAGCCTAAAAGTTTATATTTAAACAAACCTCTTTCTCAGTAGTATTTAAACTACTATTTTCACATTGGTCAACTTATTCTATTACAAAGATTTCCGATATAGAAAAATATCTATTAATATTAGAACATTCATAGCAATTCTTAAATTCTTTTGCTTTTCATTCAACAAATATTTCTAGTTTTTATTTTGAGATGGTCTACCAAATAACCAGATTGTGCTTGCATATTTAACATAGGTAAAATGATTTTGAATGATTTCCTAAATATGGGGAGATATAAAGATTAACTTAGAAAGTTTTTGAAGGAAAGGAATATATCATAACAATCCATACTGTTCTGCAGCATCTACAATCTCTTCAAGGTAATGTAATGCAGCGTTTCAGAGATTCTAGAGACAGATGATCTGAGTTCGAATACTGGCTCTGCCGTTTACCTCCTTTGTGACTTTAGGCAAGTTATTTACCCTCTTGCTATCTGTTTCCTTATGTATAAAATGGCAATAGTAAAACAGCCTATCTCATTATGTCCAGGATTGAATTAATCAATAAATAAAAAGTACTTAAAGCAATATCTAGATCGTGGTAAGACCTAAGAACCCACTCTAACCACTGAAAGAGAAGTAGTTAAAAGAGAACCAGACCTACATGATGAAAACAGCATCTTGTACATTTTCTGTTCAACTGCTTTGAGAAGAGATGCATGTTTTATGTACACTCCTTCCCAGAACAAATTTATATATATACACTTATTTCCTCTTTCAATGTTTTGACTACAGAAAGGCATTACTGTAAGATATTGTAAACTCTCCTCACTTACGTATCTTGTAGTATATACTGTTGGTATGAATTTCCTCCCTTCCATGTTGGAAAAACCCTAATTGTGTCAGAGGTCCCACCTCTCATGAATGTGAGTCAGATAAGTCCTTACTGGTATTAATCACCCATAAAGATCTAATGTACTCCCCCAGCCAATGACTAGCTTAGGAGAGGGTATGCAACCCAATTATGGCTGATGAGATATTAGGGAATGTGTATTGGGAAGCTTCTGAGAAGGGTTTTGTTAACCTTTTATTAAGGAAAAACACTCTTTAGGGCCAGGCACGGTGGCTCACCCCTGTAATCCCAGCACTTTGGGAGGCTGAGGTGGGTGGATCATGAGGTCAGGAGATCGAGACCATCCTGGCTAACACAGTGAAACCCCATCTCTACTAAAAATACAAAAATTAGCTGGATGTGGTGGCGCATGCCTGGCAGCTATTCGGGAGTCTGAGGCAGAAGAATCACTTGAACCTGAGAGGCAGAGATTGCAGTAAACCAAGATCACACCACTGCACTCCAGCCTGGGTCTAGGTGACAGAGCAAGACTCTGTCTCAAAAAATAAAAAATAAAATAAATATAATTACACAGAGTTTACTATTTCTTTACAGTTTTTTCTCTTACATTAATGTTTATATACAATGAAATGTACACATCTTAGCTGTACATTCAGTGAGTTTTTACAGATGGATACACCTGTATAATTGAAAACCTTCCCAAGATGTAAAATATTTTCATCAACCCAGAAAGCTCCCTCATGCCTCTTTCCAGGCAAATTCTATTCTTAATGCCCACCCCAAGAGATAATTACTATCTTGACTTTTTACCATACTCAATTAGTTTTATTCCACCATTTCATTTGAATGGAATCATCACTGTGTATTCTTTTGGGTAAGGGTGCTTTCACTCACCAGATTTTTAATTAATCTATGTTGTATATATTAGCATGCAGATCCTATAAATGCTTTTTAAAGTATATACTTATATAATTCATTTTCTCTGATGTGATGATAAATTGTTTTTAATTTTGGTTTCTTCATATTCATTGTTAAAATATAGAAATGTGACTTTTTTGTGTGTGTGAATCTTGTATCCTGTGACCTTGTTAAATTCACTTATTAGTTTTGGGAGTTTTTTTTTTTTTTAAGTTCCTTAGTATTTTCTACGCATACGATCATATCATCTGTAAATAGAGGCAGTTTTATTTTTACCTTCCCAATCTGTTTATTTGTTTATGCCTTATTGCAGTGGCTAAAAATTTCAGTATTATGTTTAATAAAAGCAGTGAGAATAGACATCCCTGCATTGTTTCTGATCTTAAAGTGAAAGCATTCAGTCTTTCATCATTAAATATGACGCTAAATGTAGGGTTTTTGTAAATGTTCTTTACAACTAGCAAGGGTAATATCTTTTATTCCTAACTTATTAAGAGTTTTTGTCAAGAATGGATGTTGAATTTTGTTAAGTGCTTTTTCTGTGTCAATTGATATGATCATATGATTAGCATATTGATGTAATAAATTATATTGATTGATTTTCAACTGTTGAACCAGCTTTGCATACCTCTAATAAATTCCACTTTGTCATGGTATATACTTTTGAAATTGTATTGTTGGATTCTGTTTGCTAATATGTTACTAAGAATTTTTGCATCAAAATTTGTGAGAAATATTGATCAGAGTATTCCCTTTGTGCTGTCTTTGGTATTGGAATTATGGTAAATAGGTCTGATAAAAGCAGTGAGTATGTGTTTCCTCCTCCTCTATTTTTCTGGAAGAGACTGCGTTAAAGTGTGTTAATCCTTCTTTAAATATTTGGTAGTTTTCGCCAGTGAAACATCTGGGCCTAAAGATTTCTTTTTGGGTTAATAGTTATAGGGCTGTTTAGATTGTATTATCTTGGTTGAGTTTTGGTAGTTTGTGGCTTTCAAGACGTTGGCCAGTTTCTCTAAGTTGTCAAATTTATGACTGTAAAGTTTTTTTGTAGTATTCACTTATCATCTTTTTAATAGGTGTGTTTTTGTACATGGTTTCTTTTAGCTCTTTGAGCATATTTAAAATAGTTTGATTAAAAGTTTAATTTCTGGGCTTCCTGAAGTATAATTTCCATTAATTTTTTCCCCCATATAATGGGCTACACTTTGCTCTTTCTTTGCATGCCTTGTAACTTTTTGTTGAAAACATTTTGGATATATGGCAGCTCTGGAAATCAGACTCTTCTCACTTTCTATGGTTCCTGCTTCTTGTTGTCTTTGTTTAGTGGGTCTTTGAACTAATTTGTAAAGTCTGTTGTTTTTGTTGTATGTGGCTACTGACTTTGCTTTATATTAGTGGCCAGCTAGTGATCGCAGAGATTTCTTTAAATACCAAAGGAACCAAAGGAAACAAAATCTCCTAGTCTTTCTAAAAGGGATCTGTGTATGTTTGTTGGGGCACACCTTCAATACTGACACCAGGCAGTTTTCAACTCTGCATGTTAAAGTTTTCAGCAGATGCTTCAGATTTCTCTAGCGATATCTTATGTTTATGATGTGGGCTAATTCAGGAGTATTACATTATTTTAAACAAAACCAGAGAATATTTCTAAATGACTACTTCCTGCTTGGCATCGGGTTCCCCACTTGACTTTGGGTCTTCTCTTTGTCCTGCTTCCCAGAGAAAGTCTGTCTTTGCAGCTCTCCTTCTTGTATCTCCTTGTTCTTTTTACTTGTTGCTTATTGTTATGGTAGTGGTGGAAGATAGGGAAGGAAGGGCATTCTCTGATACTCTCATTAAACCTTAGTCTTAGGCAAACCTGAGTCTCAGGAAGAAATCTTCATGAGTGTTCTGGTCCCTCCTTCGTATGTAATGCTGGGTCTAGCATGTATTACTGCCCCTCCCACAATGAAAGAACTACTGTTTTTTTTGTTTTCCCAGTCCTCCTCTTTCCAGCTGCTGCTTAGGGGAGATAAGGAAGATAGGTCTGTCTAGGTAGAATTTTCAGTGATGATTTTTGGTCCCCTTGCCCAGCTGCAGAGGGTTTCCACTAGTGCCTTTAACTGTAGTTTCTGTTGCCCTCCCTCTTGCAGATTAGGGTTTTGATCTGTAGAGAAAACAGGGAAGATGGCTTGTGACTGCTCTTCTCCTACATAGTAAGTGCTGCAGGGGAAAGCTTTCATAGGATTTTTCTCCAAGTACCTGGTGGGTTTCCTAGAAGAAAAGCCTGCTGGAGAGTATAAATCTCCCTATTTCAGGGACCCCCAGGGGATTCATATTTTTACAGTGGCCCACATTCTACCTTTAGCAATTAAGGACTTTTCACTGAAGCTTCTTTCCAGCCCTCAGTAGCTTATGTCCCAGGTAAGCAAATGTCAGGGTTCTGTTTCTCTAGGTACCTGTCTTTATCCAGATTTTGGGTACTTGATTGATCTGGGACCTCAGTTCTGTGATGGACTATTTAATTTGCAGTTGGTCCAAATTTTTTTCTTGTTGTAAAGATGGGAGTATGCTATTTCTACATCTCTCCAGAAAGAGCTGAAACTGGAAGTTTTAAGGCTTTATTTTTATAGGACTTTTCTTTTTCTTTTTGTCTTAGGAAGCAGAAATTCAATATGAAGAGCAGATTGGTAAAATTATTGTGGAGACACAGGAACTTAAATGGCAAAATGTGAGTGATAACAGGCTTTGTGCCTCCAGCCAAATCTCGTCTTGAATTGTAATCCCCATAATCTCCATAACCCCCACGTGTCAAGGGAGAGACCAGGTGGAGGTAATTGAATCATTTGGGCGGTTTCCCCTTGCGGTTCTCCTGATAGTTCTCATGAGGTCTAATGGTTTTATAAGGGGCTCTTCTCTCTTTGCTCAACACTTCTCCTTTTTGCTGCCTTGTAATGAAGATGCTTTTCTTCCCCTTCGCCTTCCATCATGATTTTAAGTTTCATGAGGCCTCCACAGCCGTGCTGAACTGTGAGTCAATTAAACCTCTTTCCTTTATAAATTACCCAGACTTGAGCAGTTTTTTATAGCAGTATGAAAGCTAATACAACGAGTATTTTGTTTCTCTCAAATTATTATTTATAGCATCTATTTTGAAATGTATTCTAATCCTTATTACCAAGTTACTTTTTAAGTTTTCTAACATATTTAGGGGTTAGTGCATTATTTTAAACAAAATCTCAAGAAAATCCCAACTAAAACTGTTGGTAACATTTAGGTTTCCAGAAAACTGAGAATAAAAATTTTGTTCAGGCTTTTTAATACAGCACTGTGAATAATTCTGAAAACTACCATACTGTGAATTATTTTACATCTGAAAAACACACTGTGTGTTGTAGGGGAGTGAGAATATTTTGAAAGGAATGAAACCTCATAACTAGTATGTTTATTTTCCCAGGGTGTTGTTACATAATGTAACCAAATGTTAAAAAATAGTATCAACTCTTATTTTTTCCATAGCTTTATCTGTATTGCAGCACTTGTTATAGTGCTTCTCATGCTGTTCCATTAAAGTAATCTAAACAGCTAAAAACTGAAAGTGTAATTATGCTGATTTCCGTTCTCATTATTTGGTAATATTGAAACAGGAATTGGGGGTAACATCAGAAATCAGAAGTCAGGTGGTAGTGCATAGACCAAACTAGAAATAATTGGAATTTCGAGGCTAGACATATCCAAAGGTGTGCAGATTATGGGAGTAAAATCAAGGTCGAATTATATGAAGGACAAGTCTGAAACAAATCTATCTGTTGGGGGAAAGAATAGGTAAACATTAAGTACAACTAATGTTCAAATGGATTTTAAAATGTAAAGTTATATCTTGTTTTTGCATAGAGCTAACAGCATAAAGTTATCATAATCCCAAAGTTAATTGGTAAGTTTAATGAACCGAATTTAATGACCAGCTGCAGTGACTCACGCCTGTAATCCCAGTGCTTTGGTAAGCCAAGGCAGGAAGGTTACTTGAGGCCAGGAGTTCAAGACTAGTCTGGACAATATAGTGAGACCTTGTTTCTATTTTAAAAAATACATGTATTAGCAGGATGTGGTGGTGTGCGCCTGTAGTCCTAGCTCTTCGGGAGGCTGATGTGGGAGGATCACTTGAGCCCAGGAGTTTGGGGCTGTACTGAGCTATGTTTGTGCCATTGCACTCCAACCTGGGTGCAGAGTGAGACCCTGTCTCTAAAAATAAATAAATCCAATTTAAAATGTCAAGAACATATTTAGGGTAGTTAAGCTTATTCTGAGGTTTATGTGGAAATAAACATACAAGAGTGGCTGGGAAATTTTTTAAAAAGAAGAGAATGAAATGGTCATACTTGATTCTTAAACATAATATAAAGCTGTCATAATTAAAATAGCTTGGTGCAGTTTACATAGTTATTTAGTAGAACACAACAGTCTAGAAATAGATCGAAATACATAAGATAATTTAGTGAATGTTAATGGTGGCTTTGAAATCAATGGGGAGTAACAGATTATTCAATAAATGGCATTAGAGCTGGATTCCATCTGAAAAAAAAAAAGCCAGATTCCTGTATTTACCAACTTTGAGCAAAACAAGAATTTTCGTATGTTGTTAGCAGTGTAAATTAGAATTGCATTCCCTCAAATATCACCAAACAACTTGTTAATAAAGCAGGTGTGTTTATTGAAACTCATTGCAATAATTGAAAACACTACTTCTACAGAGTCTTAGTATTTCAAAAGATGCAAATCAGCATTGGACCATGCAGAGGGTTATAGGGCCTAGGTACAAGTGATTTTAGGCAAATCTTTTAAGGCAGAATGTTGATGGGGACTGGGCAAATTTTGTAGTATAGTATTTTAGGATTGTGAATGTAGCAACATGAGGTTCTTGAAATTACTCTTAGGAGTAAAATTGTTTGATAAACCAGATGTTTACCCAAATAAACTATTGTCTCAGATAAGTTCTTTTGCAGCAATTACCTGAAACAAACAGTGATATAATTTATTGGTTTTTATAGTTTTATATTTACTGGGCAAAGGTTTACTGGAACAAAAACTAAGTTGTGTTGACACAGGTATTCTCAGTTCTTACTCCGAATAGCTCTGTTATATTGATGCAGGTGGTTTCAGTTCTCAGTCCCCTTTTGCTTCTTCAACCTGCGCTGGAGAATAAAATAAACCATTATTATTTAGTATGTGATCAATCAAGATTTATGCTTCTTGATGAAGGGTCATGATGACATGTAAGGAGGTTTCTGGTGATGTGTGCATATGTGTATATCAGTTTTTCCTTTTTTTTTTTTGTTGGATCATACTTTGTTGGCTATGCAACAGTATTTAAGACTTCAGAAGTCACACTTCTGAACACACCAACATGGAAAAACACTAAGGAAAAGTTTATTATCAGAACTTATAGATCACTTTTAAGCCAGCAGCCAGGAATACCTGTATCAAACCAAGAGAATAGAGGCCATCCCCAAATAACAAACAAATTTCCGTTAGTAATTGGACTCAAACCGTAGAGTGGCCAAGAATGTAGAGAGCAATATTAAAGATAGGGACCTTTGAAACCATCATGGTTAATAAATAGTATGTTTTACTCAAGGAGCTGGATTAAGAAAGAGGGAAGAAAATATCTAGGAAAATAAAGAACAAAAGCCTTCAAATAGAGGCATTGCAGTCTTTGGCTCTGATTATCTAAATAGGGTGTTAGTAAGTTTTTTTACATAAACAGCCATATAGTAAATATTTCAGGCTTTGTGGACAGTATGGTCTCTGTCACAGCCACTCAACTCTGTTGTTACAGTGTAAAAGCAGCTATGGACAGTACTTACATGAATCAGTGCGGCTATGTTCCTATAAAACTTTATGGACACTAAAATTTATATTTTGTACAATATTCAGGTGATTGGAAATGTTATTCTTTTTTTATTTTTCTTTTTAACCCATTAAAAATATAAAAACCATTTTTGGCTCACAGGCCAGATAAAAACAGACTCTGTAGGTCTTGGATAGAGGCTGTCTTGATTCATACCTCTTGAGAGGTAGCTGTTTCTTTCTGAAGATGTCTGCTTCTGAAGTTTTCTCAAGACTTTTTAGGTTTAAATTTCTTGATGGAATGGCATTCCATGTATTAGTGAAAGCTAGTATCTGTTCATCTGGGAGACATTAATTCAAAGATCTATGCCCAGGGGTTTAGCTACTGTGCTAGCAGTCAACGTTCTTGGTAGGATTATTTCCAACATGGTTTCAAGATGTTTGTTTTTTCTCTATGAGGTCATTTGCAGAAGACACTATCTCTGAACTTTCGGTCATGTAGAAGAAAAGCCACTTTTATCTGTTTGTGATGAGACTCTGAAACATATTACATGAATCCCTTGGAGTACTTTACCACATTTGTCTGAAGTAAGGTAATGCCTAAAACCAGGGGAGAAGTAGCCAACTTCATAGGGCAAACTCTTAACAAGTTTATATGGTAAAAGTCAATGAATGTAGGGGAGTGTGGACTTCATGGTGTTATGAATTAGAGGTAACTTTCTTGGTCATGGACGTTTAAGAGTTTCAGATACAATGTGCTATTATTACTTCTGTCTACTTTTCCTCAAGTTTGAGGATGGTGGAGGCAGTGAATTTCTGAATAAATGACAATGGTTTTGCAAAGTTCTTTAATGATAGTCCCAATAAAATGAGTAACCCTGTCCTTTCAGATCCTCAGGTTGGAAACAGAAAATCAAGCAATTTTCTTTTTCTACTCAGAACTGTAGCTCTCTGGCAAGAAGTTTTAGTTCATCCTGAAAAGATGGAAACAATGATGAACATATTCAAAACCCACTCTAGGGGTTAATTTTAGGAAATCCATTTGAAAGTGTTAATAGGGACCCTAATGCTTGGATTTACAAGGATAACAGTTTTACCAGGACAGTGCTAATGACAGCTGTACACCAGAGACATCCTCAGTATATTAGTAAAATTTCACCACCAATGCTAATTAAGTATAATGTTCAATATATCTTTGCTCTGATGGGTAATTTCCTATAAAATCTTTACAAAGTTCCATTGAGGTCCTCTGGTGCCACCAAGTGTCTGTCCTGAAAGTGATTTTCTTTTTGTAATTTATTATCACATTTTTTTATTCAGACTCTGGAGCCAGTTGTAGGCATTCCAAAATAGCCTTTTAAAATGTCTTCAAAGATTTGGCTTTTTGGATATCATGGGTGCCAGGACTGTATGTCATAAAAATTAGCAAGGGTATTTCCTCTAGCCTTAATATTATCCCTTTTAGTGTCCTTATGATAACCATCCCCTAAGGAAGCATTACAACACTTAAAATTGTTGACTACTTGAAATTGGGATTCCTACTGAGATCAGAAACCCTAATTATTTTTACAGTATCCTAAAATCATGGACTACACCAAAGGCATAGCTGCTACTAATATTAACTCTCTAATGTCTTGACATTTGGCAAGCTTTACTGAGTAGAGTAAGTTCTGTCATCTGGGCTGATTTAACCTCTGGTAAGGAGTCATGATTTAGGGGTCAGTTGAGACTGTTGCAGTGTATCCTGCCTGATATTTTTCCCATTTCAGTTTCAACAATGACCTATCAACAAACAAGATTACAAGTAGATTTAATCTGGGGGCAGTTTCTAATAAATCTGTTTGAAGCATAGTTATTGCTCAGACAGAGACTAAATTGTCATGGATTTCCCTTTCTTTGGATAATGGAAAAGCAGTACCAGGCTTTTTGTTAATCTTGTCTGTGAGTAACATTTATTAGAAACAGAGATCAAAGAGATATACCTTATATAGGAAGTTATTGATTATCAAAATATTTCTTGAAAGAAAGTTTGCTGGGTGTTCTGTTCAAAAATCTGTTCACCTTAACAAAAATCAACTCAAGATGGATGAAAGGCTTAAATCTAAGACCTGAAACCATAAAAATTCTAGAATATGACATTGGAAAAACCCTTCTAGACATTGGCTTAGGCAAAGATTTCATGACAAGAACCCAAAGTTATTTTTAAGCCACAAAACTCTTATTCATGTTTAAGTTCCTGAGGGAGAGGTTCCATTATAGAGGATGTAAGTTATATAGAGATGGGGTGATTTCAGAAATGTTTGGAACCTAGTGTCTGAAGTAGTCAGTGAAACCCAGAAAAATTCTTGTCTATTGGTAACCAGCCTTGGAAAGTATTGAATGGTTTATAATTCATTAGGAGTGATAAATTTACCCCTTGAGATAAATCATTCCCTAAATAGTGTGCTTTGTTCTGACAAACTTCTAAACTTTTTTGAAACTTTCATGACCCTGCTAAAACAGTAAGTTGGTAAATGGAATAAATCTTACAACTCCCCTCATCTTTAGAACACAGAAAAAATGTGTCCCCATATTATACAAGTATAGTGTTACAGGGAAGTTTAATATCCTTAAGATTCTTCAGTAAATCCCTGAGGCATCACTGTCCAGGTAAATTTTTGACTTTCCCAGGAAAAAACAAATAGGTATTGACTTATCTTGATCTAAAGGAACACTGTATAAAGCACAACACATATCTATAGTGGTAAAAAAAAAAAAAAAAAAAAAAAAAAAAAAAAAAAAAAAAGGTAGCTTCAGGTAGCACTGAAGATAACATAGTACTTGGGCTCAGTAGTACAAAGAAGTGGGTAAAATGTTTATTTTATTTATGGTCTTAAGGTATTGAACAAATCTTTATCTCATTCATTGGGTCTTTTGACTAAAACAACAGTGTTCAAAGGCTAGCTCAATTTTACTGTGCCTATTTTTATGCTAGTCATACTCATAAGGTATGACTCATCTTTTCTTGATTAGGCCTTTGTACTATTGGCTTTAGTTCTTCTTTAGCATCTGGTTTTAGAGGTATTTTATAAACATAGGTAGAGGTTTATTTAGATGGGTAGATCTGAACCTTACTGCCAAAGTCAGTAAAACTTTTTGCCCACAAAGGTGCCACTTCATGGAGATCTTTAATTTGGTTTGATCATACGCAAATGTACCAGTAAGTCAACATCCAAATTAGCTATGATCTGATTATGAACAGGAAAGTTGTCAGTGATCTGAGGGGAAAAAAAAGGAAAAAAAAAAAAATAGAAGGGAACTTAATTTTGCAATTCTTTTTATATAATAAATCCCTGTCTTTTAATTTGATGGGCATGATGTCCTAAAGGAAAATAATATTTCTCATTTTGAGATCCAAGGTTAGCAGTTACAGACTGAAACAGGGAGAATATCTGTGGATTATTTGAGCTACCCCTATCTGAGTAGCTCGTTGACTCCAAGGGAGAGGTTACTTTTAACATTTAGAGAGCTTTCTCTTTGCAAGTTTGAGAATCAAATAAGAAGTTGAATACCTGATTTCTCCCTGAGCAGTGTCATTGATTTGCCCACTGATTTTTTTCTTTTATTTTCTTAGCTAGACCATGACAATTATTTTTCTATGTACTTTCTGCATAGAAGTATTTACAGGTGTCTTTACCAAGAGGCACTGTCCTCTAGTGCTTGATGACTATAGTGGGAGCATTTAGTTATTCTATCTGTGAAGCCATTGGTTTATTTTATTTGTATTCTAAGCCTTTTTTGAAGATGTAGATTTAGAGATCTGGTAGTAGAGCTATTTCCCATTACAAATTTGTTACATATTAAAATTCCTTGCTTCTGTATTTAAGGCTGTTCACAAAAAGAGAGGAAAGAGCTGGAGGTCACATCTTCAGAATCTACTCCTCAAGGAACCTATCCCTGAAGTCTTCAATGGATTCATTCCTTCCTTCCTTCCTTGCAGATGTGGTTAGAGTCAACTTTATTTTCCAGGAAGAACTTTGAGGATAGCCTCTGAAAGATTTAGTCAAACATCTACAGCTTTTCTAAATCTGTCTGGTTTCCTAAATGGTTTGAGACTTCCTAAGTCATTCTTGGGATGTTCTCACTTTGCCTTTTTCATTCATTTTTTTTCAGCTGATATAGATCTAGGAACAGATAATATTATTTTTTAAAATTAGCTATGGGAATTATATATATATGTATATATATATATATTTTAATTTATTTTACAAAGATGGGGTTTCACCATGATGGCCAGGCTTGTCTTGAACTCCTGACTTCAGGCAATCCACCCACTTCGGCCTCCCAAAGTCCTAGGATTACAGGCGTGAGTCACTGCACCCAGCACGGGAATTATTTTTAATTACCAACTGCAGGAAAAAGTTGTGTGAGAATAAAAATTAATCATGGCTTACTATATGGCTCAATATTGAATAATAATTACATAATCCTAACAGTGTAAATACTATTAGTTTAAGCCACAATTTTGATATAACTCTTTTGGAAGAATAGGGAGGGAGATGTGGGATAATAGTTATATAAGAAGGTTAAACTTCCAAGTATCATAATAGTGTCACAGGATTCTTTGAGTGTCACTTTACAAGCCAGAAACCTCTGTGGCTGGCAGTGCCTCTGCTTGAGTTCTGCTCGCACCTGCTGGACTTGTTCTGTTTACTTGGTCTGGCAGGCTGCACTCAGCTTGCACTACTGGCCTGGATCCCACTCCTGCCAAGAGTGAGCCAGGAACATGGTGGCAAGGGGTTTATGAATGAGCCAAGCCTGGGGTCCAACCACTGTTCACAACCAGGCACACTGGCTGCCGTGGCAGGACAGGCAGCTCCAGGTGCCAACATAGTGCCAGCTCTGTGTGAGGCTGCAACTGGACAGACATACAAGCGGCTTCCACTGCAGGCACCAGTGTCTGGATGAAGGGAATGTGGTGGTGTGCAAAAGCTTAGAGATGCCAGGAACCGTGGAGCCCCAAAGAGGGTGTTACCACTGCTCACAGCTCTTGCCTGGGGAGCCTTGAGGTCTGGGCTCCCAGAAGGGCTGGAGCTTTTCTCTTCCTCTCATCACCTGCAGCGTGGCAAGTGGTGGGGTGTCTTTCAGCCTGTTTGTGTCACAGCTCTTTCAGTCCCTCTGCCCTGCACCAGCCCATGGCTCCTGGGCTGGCCTAGCCCCACTGCTGCTTCCAGTTGCAGGGTGTGGCCACCCAGCACTGGCAGAGGCTGGGAGAGCTATAGCGTTACAGCCCCTTCCTTTAGCTCCCACCTGCAGCTTGGCAAGCCCACCAGGAAAGTGTTACAGCTTCTTTTGCTTCTGCCGTTTGGTGGATTCTGAGTTCTTGTCCCACATCCAGGAAGAATGAGGTTATACTGACAACTGGAGGGTGAGCAAGGCAGAGAAGAGCTTTATTGGATGACCAAACAGCTCTGAGTGGAGAGGAGACCTGAAGTGGGCAGCTCCTGTGTGCAGGCAGATAGTGCAGATGAGTGTCTGAGTCTGTCTGAGTCCAGGGTTTTTATGGGCTTAGAGTGGAGGAAGTGTGTACTGATTGGTTCATGGGTAGGTCCAGAAAAATACTACTTGATTGGCCACAGACATCAAGGAAGTTCTCATTCCCCTGCCACCACTTCACCCAGAACTGGTAGCCCTGACCCAAGGCTTTAGGCTTGAAGGTGGGGTGTCACTGGTGACCCTTCCTGCCTAGGGGCACCTCCTGTCGCCATCAACATGCCATCTGTAGTGCCCAGGCTATCCATCTGGAGGGGCACCTGCAGACCCATGCCGAGCCACCCTCGGCCCTCTGGCCTCCGTCCCGTGCTCATTGGTGTCCTAAGTTTCACCCTCTGAATCAGCTTTCAGAGGGGGCCAAGGCAGCCAGGGTCTGGCATGTCAGTGCTGCCCAGAGTGTACACATATCTGTCTTGATTGCAACAATGCCCAGGCTTGGCTATCAGAACATGTCTACAACTTTGCTCTGTAGTGGAGCAGACATGGAGAACAGGGAGAGGCCAGGGAGTGGAAACAGGTACTTCCAGCTTTAGCTTCAAGGCGCCTTCCTTCCCACTGCCCCCACACCAAGAGTGCAGAGTGCAGGGATACCTAGGTTTAGAGCCGTAGCTGGGCCGCTGTAACTGCACCTGGGAGCACAGTCTCCTGCCTTGCCAACTTATTAGAGTGCAGGGCTCCTGCTGGGATCACCTGTTCCCAGCCCCTACTGACTTCACAGAGTCATAGCCCTGGCTGCACCTCCCTTGCTGCAGCTGGTGTCCTCTCAATGGCAGCTCCAGATGGGCCACTGCCATCATCAATAAGAAGTCAAAGGTAAACTTTTTAAGTTGCTAACTCAATGTATTATTTAGAAATATGAAGCAAACAATGGAAAAATTGAAAGTGGTTGCCACTTTTAGACCTAATTTTTAAATGATGAGAATTATTAACTTTGATAAAAATAGAAGAAGAATGTTAAAGTCTTCTAGAATAAAAAGAACAGAACATGCAACTTCAACCAAAGGTGGGAGAAGGGGAAAAAAAGAAGTTGAATTACATATGTGGACTTTTTTCAGAAATTCTCTGTGGTAGTTTTGGTTCGTAAAAAATTATTCCAATGAACTTAAAGGTGTATATGTTGCCAGGTAAGCATTTTGCTTAGATGGTAAAACTGGTTGTTGTTTGGAAACCCTAAGACGATAGTTTGCTTGTATACTAGGACTGCTGATTTGTTAATTTGAATAACTTTTGGTTAAAATATATTTTCTTGAAGAAAGGTTTGGAGCAAGCAATGTCCAAAGTTTAAACATTTTCGAAGCAATGTGTTTTTTTCCATGAAAAAAGCAATAGGAAGCAAAATTTTTTTATGATGATTCTGTGACAATTAAAAAATTATAAAATTGGGCCAGGTGTGGTGGCTTATACCTGTAATCCCAGCATTTTGGGAGGCTGAAGTGGGTGGATTGCTTTAGTCTAGGAGCTTGAGACTAGCCTGGGCAACACGGCAAAACCCCATCTATAAAAAAATTACAAAAATTAGCCGGGTGTGGTGGCAGACATCTGTAATCCCAGCTAGTGGAGAATCTGAGGCAGGAGAATCATCTGAGTCTTGGAAGGTTGAGACTGCAGTGAGCTGAGATTGTGCCACTGCATTCCAGCTTAGGCAACAGAGACCCTATCTAAAAAAAAAAAAAAAAAAAAAAATCATAAAATTGGTTTAAAGTTGCATTCCAGGAGCCCAAAATAATACATGTAAAAAGTATGGTTAACTTCAACTTGTGAACCCAGTTAAGATTTAAAGCTGAAAGAGAGTTACTAGAATTTGTTTTAACTTGTCATAATTTTTAAAACAGGAGGCTCTTCAGAATCAAAAGGAAACACTGGCAAAGCAACACAAGGAAGCCATGGCAGTTTTTAAAAAGCAGGTAATTTTCTAAGGATAGACAAACACTACCATTTTAAATATTGCATTTCCTCGCTTTCCCATGAATATTGTGGCAAGCTGTTCTCTAAACTCACCAAAGACAAAAAGGAGAACAAGGTATTATGGGAAGTAGGAAATGAATAAACGTAAAGTAGTAGAATGGACTTGTTAAGGAGGGAAAGTGGGAAAACTATATTCCTGGAGATGGAGATATATTTTCATCTGTCCTAAATAATTTAGGTGAGTGGGATATGTGTGCTCTTGTTCTTTCTTTCCTCTTTCTTTTATTAGAACTTCCTAGACTCTTGCTTCTTCCATAGTACCATTTTACCCAAGTAGAGTGATAATGTTATGATCAAAATCTGAGATGCAAGTAGGGAGATGGTAAGGATTAGAAGAGATGATTATTATGTACTTGAAACCTCCATAAATATCAATCATCAATAACTAAGAAATAGTAGTACAAAAATGAGAAAAAAAATCAAGAAATGAATTGCTGTACATACCTTCAGCTAATTTGAATTTGATAGCTTTTCTTGACTAAAATTTCTCTTCAGTTTCTAGTAAGAAAATATAATAGTTTTAGAAAATGTGCTCATGTAAAATATCCTGTGAAAGTGTCCTTATATCTATCTCACATCATTATTTTTTCTTCCTTTTTCCTTTCCTATCTTCATCTTTATAATACAAATGTGTGTAGATGTATGAATTTGTTTAAGCAAATGACAGACTTTCTTCCTTTAATCTGAGATAGGGCTAACCAAGGTTATGAGAGTTTTAATTGAAGGTTGAGGAAGCAAAAGCCAAAAGCGTAGCATAGTATTCTCTAGGAAAGGCCAATTCCACATCTTGGCTGTCACAAAGGACTTTGGGTAAGATATATCTGAAGGGTAGAGGAGAAAGTGCTCTAGGGTTGTTTTTTTGTTTTCGTGTGTGTGTGTGTGTGTGTGTGTGTGTGTGTGTGTGTGTGTGTGTGTGTGTGTGTTTAAGAAAGGGATCTTGAATACGAGGAGTGGTAAAAAGGGAAGTTCTAAATAAAAATTTCATTTCTTGAAAATTTTGTTTAATACCCTTGTGCTACTGAGAATATTTCATAATCTTCCTTTGGTGTATGCACACTAGTTTTTCTGTTTTAAAATGTCATTTTATTTATCTATTTATTTATTTAGAAACAGTCTTGCCCTGTTGCCCAGGCTGGAATGCAGTAGCGCGATCTCAGCTCACTGCAGTTTCTACCTCCAGGGCTCAAACCTCCCACCTCCTCAGCTCACTGCAATCTCTACCTCCCAGGGCTCAAATTCTCCCACCTCCCATGTAGCTGGGACTACAGGTGCTTAAAAAAAAAAAAAACTTTCTTTTTTAAGTTTTTTTGTCAAGACAAGTCCCATTATATTGCCCAAGCCAGTCTCAAACTCTTGGGCTCAAGTAATTCTCTCGCCTCAGCCTCCCAAAGTATTGAGATTATAGGCATGAGCTACCATGCCTGGCCTTTAAAAAGTCATTATTTTTTTTAAACAGGTCATAATTTGTTAGGCTACACATGAGTTAAAAAAATTTTAAACATAAATACTGTCAATGCTAATACAAAGGATATTGATTTACAAAACTGTACTTTTGAAAATGATACAGGCTGTTATTTAGGCATAGATGGCAAAATATTTAGACATTTTTAAAAAACTTCTGGAGGAAAAAACAAAATTTTCAAGGATAATTGGTATCTCTAATCAGTGTGATTAATGCTAATTTTGAGCTGGGTGCAGTGGAGTGCACCGGTAGTCCCAGCTACTTGGGAGGCTCAGGCAGGATCCCTTGATTCCTGGAGTTGGAGTACAGACTGGGCAACTTGGCAAGACCTGATCTCAAATAAATAAATAGTTTATTTACTTTGGTGACTGGCTTTTTTCTCCTTTTATGTCATTATTTTATTTTCTGAATCTGAAAGTAACATATTAACATTATATCCATTTCAAGCAATATCGATGTGTAAAATGTTTTAGTGTCAGTGACCAGTGTAGATCACTGTTAACAGTTTACCTTACTTTATTTTAATTTTTAAAATTGTTTATCAGTTGCAAATGAAGATATGTGCCCTGGAAGAAGAAAAGGTATTTATTAATTTTTTAAATTTTCTCTCTGTTAAAAGTATTTATTTTTAGAAAATAATTTAAAACATAGCTAAATGCCTTTTATTATCTATTGTTTACCATAACAGAAAAGGCCTTTAGTAACAAACTAACGGAGATGGTTAACTGCTTAAAATCTTAGAAACAGAAAGGACCCAAGATAATCATGTTACTTCACTTCTAGTTCAGAGTACAGAGGCCTAACAAGATTAAATGACTTGCCAAAGGTCTCACTTTGAAGTTGCAAAATTGGAACTAGAACCCAGACCTCTTCAGGCTCCAAATTAATGTCCTTCCCATTCTACTGCAATGTTTCTATTAACCATGATATGTTTTTAGTGCTTTTTCAGTGTAATTACTGTCTTTAAAAAATATGGGCCAGGTGACGTGGCTCATGCCTCTAATCCCAGCACTTTGGGAGGCTGGGGCGGGTACATCACAAGGTCAGGAGTTTGAGACCAGCCTGACCAACATGGTGAAACTCTGCCTCTACTAAAAATACAAAAATTAGCTGGACGTGGTGGCAAACGCCTGTAACCCCAGCTATTCAGGAGGCTGAGGCAGGACTCAGGAGGCGGAGGCTGCAGTGAGCCGAGACGAGATCACGCCACTGTACTCCAGCATGGGCAACAGAGCGAGACTCTGTCTCAAAAAAAAAAAAAAAAAAAGGAAATGTCTAGCAACTGAATGCAGACCAACTGGCAAAGGATAGAAAGCGCCAACAAGCCTGGAAATTTATCTGGCACTAAATAGATTCTCTAGCTATTTAATAGTTAATACATATTTTTATTTTATCAATGAACATACCATTAATAATAATCACTTATAGTTTATTTTTAACCAAAGATCTTGTTTAAAAAATTCTCCCATATTTTTATATTCTTTAGACAAATGTACCTGTATCTTATTAATTAGAATATATTTATTTTAGTTATATGAATTAAGTAATTATAAAATATCTCTTAAGTTCTCAGGTAGGATGCTCTACTGATAAAATGATTTGTCATTATAATAAGATATTCTATTTCATGATAATTGTAGCCATTTAAAGGCTTATAATTTTATGATATTTTGAAATCATTAGAAATGTAATTTGTAGTACAGATACAGGATTAAAGGCTGTGAAATATTTGGTTTACAGTAGAGATTTCAGTTCTTGAACTCTTATGTTTTACCCTTTTGTATTATCATTTGCATTGGAAAGTATTGAAATAGAGTTTTTTACTTAAAGGGAAGATATCAACTTGCTACAGAAATAAAAGAAAAAGAAATAGAAGGATTGAAGGAAACATTAAAAGCACTACAGGTAAAAAAGTATTGTTTAAAAAGTAATAGTTATTTTAGCATTGTATCAGTAAAATTCCATTAGATATGTAAGCTGCAAAGCTGACAAAAATTCATATCTAATATATAATTTAATACTTTTTCCTAAAAGCCTTGTGTCAAATTAGGAATTTTGGTTTACCATATTTTATTTTTTAAAAAATTAAAATAATTTTTAATATATCTCATATTAATATAGTTAAATAGATACATTTTTAACATTTCATACATAAGGAAAATGAGTAAGGCATATATATTGTAACTGATTTACTCATGGTCCTTAAAAATTAACATAGCATTACTTGAATTTTTACTTTGTGCTAAGTACTGTGTTTATTTTCTGCAAATACAAAAACTAAGAAAATATTACCTTTGCCCTTAAGTTGTTCATAGTCTCATAGAGAATACAGAAATATGTAATGAGGATTAATTCAATATATATTGAAGGTCTACTGTGTACAAACACTTTTCTCAGCATTGAGGATACAGCAATGATAAGACAAAAATCTCTGCCCTTGTGAAGCTTACAGTCTAATGGGGAAGACAAAAAGTAAAATGAAGTAACTAATGAAATAACGATTGTTGGGAAGATAATACTCATGCAATTTCAGATAACATTAATTAAAAAGAGCAAAATATATTTTTATGTTAGGATCCTGAAGGTCACCACTTTAATCAAGTGATTGCGTCTAGCAATGTTAATAATGGTACAGCTTTTCCATGGATCCACTGTTATTAAGGAGCACAGAACTGCACCTATGTAATTTTCTTGCAAAAAATATTTGAAATCTAATTATGGTGAAACAATTAGACACAATCACAATGTGTGGTACATTCTATAAGCCATCTAAGCTGGACTAAAATCACTTCATTGTTAAACAAGGAAACAACAGACACTGGGTCTACTTGAGTGTGGAGGATGGGAGGAAGATGAGGATCATAAAAGGACCTTTTGGGTTCTGTGCTTATTACCTGGCTGATGAAATCATACACCCAACCTCTGTGACATGCAATTTACCTATATAACAGGCATATGTACCCCTGAACCTGAAAGCTAAAACCAAACCAAAACAAAACTTCAGTGTAATGAAAAAAGAAAGGGGATCTACTCATGATTAAAAGAATAAAGAGAGGCCAAGGCAGGCAGATCACTTGAAGTTGGAAGTTCAAGACCAGCCTGGCCAACATGGTGAAACCCTGTCTCTACTAAAAATACAAAAATTAGCTGAGCGTGGTAGGTGTGCACCTGTAGTCCCAGCTACTTGGGAGTCTGAGGCAGGAGAATTGCTTGAAGCTGGGAGGTGGAGGTTACAGTGACCCGAGATCATTGCACTCCAGCCTGGGGGACAAGAGTGAGACTTTGTCTGGAAAAAAAAAAAAAAAAGAAAGAAAAAGTGGTTGCCAGGGGTTGAAGGAGGAAGAGATGAAAAGGCAGAGCACAGAAGATTTTTAGGGCAGTAAAAAATACTCTGTATGATACTCAAGTGGTGGACACATGTCATATACTTGTCCAAACCCATAGATTGTATAATAACAACAATGAATTCTAATGTAAGCTGTGAACTTTGGGTGATAATGATGCCAGTGTAGGTTCATTAATTGTAACGAATGTACTTGTATTAGTCTGTCTTCACATTGTTATAAAAAGCTACCTGAGACTGAGTAATTTATAAGAAAAGAGGTTTAATTGACTTATAGTTCCACAGCCTATATAGGAAGCATGGCTGGGAGGCCTCAGGAAACTGAAAGTCATGGCGGGAGGGAAAGTAAGCATGTTTTACCATGGTGGAGCAGGAGAGAGAGAGCGCTAAGGGGAAAGTGCTACATGCTTGTAAACAACCAGATCTCATAAGAATTCCATCATGAGACAGCGCTAAGGGGATGGTGCTAACCATTAGAAACTGCCCTCATTATCCAATCACCTCCACTAGGCCCCTCCTCCAACAATGTGGGATTACAATTTGACATGAGATTTGGGTAGGGACACAGAACCAAACCCCTCTGCTGGGGGATGTTAATTATGGGGGGTTTTATATATGTGTGGGGCAAAGAATATATATATCTCTGTACCTTCCTCTGGATTTTGCTGTGAACCTAAATCTGCTGCTCTAAGAAATTCTTTTGAAAATCATTCTCAGTCCTACACCTTCCTAAACTGAATTACAATCATTCTTGTTATTACTAAAATATTTGTTTTCTTTTTTATAATTTAAGAGTTATTTTGTGACATGAAAATTAATATATTTTTTGAGAGCAATTTAAGTCATTATCACTTCAAGTATTACCTTCCCCACCAAGTCTTTATATTTTCTCCTTTCAAACTCCAAAGAAGATATATTTTGAATATTCTCATTCTATCCTTCATGTCTCTATACCTTATATACTTTCTATTTCTTTATGCCTGTGAGCTTGCAGTATCTTATGTAATTTCCTTAGATACATCTTTTAGTTCACTAATTCTTCAACTATGTTTTCTCTGCCATATAACTTATATTCTAAGTTTTTAATTTTATAATGGCCTTTTTCTTTTATAGTTCTACTTGGTGCTTTTTAAAATTTGCCTTTTTATGGTATCATATTTTTCTCATATTTCTGATCTTTTATGTCTCTAATCATTAAAAATATTTTTAATGATATCTTTGAGATTCTTCTGTTATCTTTAATTATTGGTGAGTACAAGACTTCCTGTTTGCTGTGGTTGCCTGCTGATGCTCCCTCATTGTAAATCTTCCTTTTTAATGTGGTTCATAAATTTTAAATTGTGAGCCCCTCTTTAGTGGAGGCAGTATTTTTCTGATCAACTTGTGGAAGTCTTCCTACAGAGCTCTTCTGCATTTGCTTCTGTTCTGAGCCTCACGGGTTTCACAGAACAGTTTCTGGTTGTTACCTTAATTTACCATCTAGGATGTACATACCATGCAGGGAGTGTATATTATTAGGACTTTATACCCTTTTGTACTACAAGTTTAGGTTTTTTTATTTCTCATGGAATAATTTTTGGTTTTGGACTAGTGATCTAGGCAAAGACATTTTGTTGTGCTGGTAGGCTGAGTTCTTCTAGTCTTCCTTTCTTGGAGTTAGCTGTTCTTCTAGAGTCCTTTCTCTATACTAAACTTATAGATTTCTTGGCTTTGTGCTCACATGGATATTAAAATCCTGACCTTGCCATGAAAGCCTGTATCTGTGTGTAGGGGATTCTGGATTACCAAAACATCAGCTTGCATATTTACAACTCTGACTGTGGGTTTCCTGTCTTACTTTTGATGTCTGACAGTTTTCTTATTTTTCTTTTAAACTTCAGCTGTATATTAACTTCTTTTATTGAGGCTGTATATTTTTCAAAGATTTCACGTTAGTTCATTCCACAGTGTTTTTAAGAATCACTTAAGTTTTCTTCTTTTGAAACTATCATAAACTTTTAGAGATATTGGAAGTACAATCCAAAGAACTTACTTTCCTGAATGATTTGAGAATAATTTGCCAAACTGATGCTCTGTCTTCTCATTACTATAGTATATTGTTCTTACAATAAGTGACATTTTCCTGTGAAGCCATAACGCAGCAATCAAAATCAAGAAGTTAACATTGGTACATAACTATAATGTTCAGGACTCATTTCATCCAGTTGTCCCAATAAAGTACTTGATAGCAAAAGGATCCAGTTTAGAATCCCGTTTGTATTTAGTTGTCATAGCCCTTTAACCTCTTTCCTACTCTTTGGTTGATTTTTATAACTTTGACACTCTTGAAGCTCACAGTCCACTATTCTGTAGAATGTTCCTCAGTTTCTGTTTATACAGTGTTTCCTCACGGTTAGATTCAGTTTGTGTATATCTGTCAGGAATATTGCAGAAGTAATGCCATATTCTTCTTATCGAATCCTATCAGATAGTTAATGGTTTCAATTTGTTTTATTGTTGGTGATGTTCACTCTGATAATTTGACTAAGGTAATATCTGACAAGTTTCTCCACCGTAAGGTTACTCTTTTCTCCTTTGTAATCACAGTATTTTATGGAGAGACATTTTGAAACTATGTAAATACATTTCTCACCAAACTTTTAATATATTTATTTATATCAATATAGACTCATAGCTTCCTGCTTTGTACAATGGATTAAAATATTTCACTACCATTTATTTTTATCAAATTATTATTGGTTTGGCCAGTGGGAGTCTATTTAAGATGGCTGCTGAGTATTTTTGACATGTCTTCATCATTCTTTTAGCATTTTTCTGCTTTCAGTTAAAATAAAATGTACCAGGATCACCTTATACTTTACCTGATCTTGTCCTAGAATAAACCATTTCTCCATGTTACCCTGGTTCCTGTTAGTAGAAAATGGCATACAGAAACCAAGACCTGAGTGCTATTACAATTATTACTGTTGGAGTGTCATTATTTTCAGATCCCCTCAGTGGACAGAGCTAGGGAATATATGTTTAAATTTACATACATACGTGCATATACACATACACTTACAGTTATATTTTTGTATCTATGTATTTTGAAAACCATTAATTAGCACTACTGCAAATTACAACCCCAAACCACAAAGATTGTTTTAGTTTATTTCCTTTGTGTATTTATACTTTTCTTCTCTTTCAGTGAGAAATCTGACTTTCATTATCACTAAGACATTGACTCATTTTATAAAACACCCTGTTATGTAATCAGTCCACCATTCCACTGCCCCCTCTTCCCTTATGTGGATGTCTTCCTTTTCCTGCTTGGATTCTGACACCTTCAGCTGGGTTGCACTTTTGCAGGGTTACCCTCCTCACCTTACTTAGTTTCTGACTCCCCACAGTAGACAGCCCTCCCTTACATGGGGGAATCCTCTTCCCTACATTCAGGCCTGTTATTCTGTTCTGGAGTGCTCTAGACACAACCCCCTCACCACTTCCCCACAGACCCCCTACCTTATTCTACCTAACCTACAGGACTTAAGGCTAAACTGTTTAAGAAGAGGAAGGGGTTAAATGTTTTAAACATAGTATTTGGGGAACTTTATTCCCAACTAACATAAATTTAATAAATGGAAAATTAATGGGAACATAAGATTTTCTTTAAGGCAGTATGCTTTCCAGTTAACTTTGCTTATAATTTTTCATAAAGTGAAGGATATCTATAATAGGAAAACATTTGTGTTTTATTTTGAAATTGCCTTCTATAGTTAATACATTAGCATCAGTATAGTTTTGTTCTGATATTAAAAGTTTGCCTATATCTGATATTAACCAATTTTTAAATGATTAAAAATATTAAATATAGCATCTATAAAAATACTGCATGTCAATCCAATTATATTATTTTCAAATTCATCTATGTGTCAGAAATGCAGCTATGTGGGAGTTTATTAGTTGGGCAGTGCTCTAGAGATATTGATAAAATATAGCTGTAGACTGTAATTGAGAAATAGTAAAATGCAGTGGTGATAATGTGTGTGAAGAATGGTGGCCTGAAATAATTTGGTAAATTTGCTCTAGATGTAGTTTTATCTTTGGTTAATGGTAGGAGATAATAAATTCAGGATTAGAGTAATATATTGTCTTCTGAATTTTGTCTTTTTATTTTTTCCCTCTTATTTTTCTAGATGACCTCAACCATTTCCCTTGGCTTTTATGCTGAATGCCTTAAAAAGTACTCTGATCGGCTGGGCACGGTGGCTTAGGCCTGTAATCTTAGCACTTTGGGGGGGCTGAGGTTGGCAGATCATGAGGTCAGCAGTTCAAGACTAGCCTGACCAACATGGTGAAACCTCATCTCTACTAAAAGTACAGAATTATCCTGGCGTGGTGGCATGTGCCTGTAATTTTAGCTACCCAGGAGGCTGAGGCAGGAGAATTGTTTGAATCCGGGAGGCAGAGGTTGCAGTGAGCCAAAATTGCACCACTGCATTCCAGCCTGGGCAACAAAGCGAGACTCCATCTCAAAAAAAAAAAAAACAAAAAAAAAAAAAAAAACTCTGATCTCATCCAGGGTCATGTCTTTAAAATGGGATCTACATACAGATGACTTCTAAATGTGTATCTCCTAACCCCAAATCCATCCTATATTAACTATTTGCTGTCTCTCTCTGATTAAATATCTAAAAGACACCTCAAACTCAACATGTTTAAAACCTAAGTTTCTAAAATCCCGCCTCCTGAAAACTGGCTTATTTAATCTTTTCTGCCCTTGTTAATGACAACTCTCTTTTTCCAGTTACTTTTTAATTTTTGGCTCTCCCTTCAGAGTGTATCAAGCATCCAACCACTTCTTACTTTATCCACTACTAACACCCTAGTCCTTTTTCATCATCCTCTTTCATCTGGATTATTGCAGTAGTTTATTAAGTGGTTTTCTTGCCACAACCTCTGTTCCCTTCTAATGTTAATGCAATAGAATGAGTCTTTAAAAAGCTAAGTCAAGGCGGGGCACGGTGCACACCTCTAATCCCAGCACTTTGGGAGGCTGAGGAGGGTGGATTACAAGGTCAGGAGATTGAGACCATTCTGGCTAACACAGCGAAAACCTGTCTCTACTAAAAATACAAAAAACTAGCTAGATATGGTGGCATGCGCCTGTAGTCCCAGCTACTCAGGAGGCCTAGGCAGGAGAATCACTTGAACTCAGGAGGCGGAGATCGTACCACTGCACTCCAGCCTGGGTGACAGAGCAAGACTTCGTCAAAAAAAAAAACAAAAAAAAAAAACCTAAGTCAGGCTTTGTCCTCAGAACTCTGTAGTGGCTTTCCACATCATTACTTGTAAAAGCCAAATCCCTACCACACATGTCAAGGTCTACAATGATTTGAGTCGCCTTGCCTTCCCTTGCGCCTCTTTGAACTCTGCTGTTCTCCTTACTTACTCCCTTTCAGCCACATGGACTTCGTTGCCGTTCTTTGAACACACTAGGCCTTATCCTACATTAGGGAATTTGCTGAAATATTCTTTCCTACTTCTATCCAAGTCTTTACTCAGAATTTGCTATCTCAGAAAGGAGTTTCCTGACTGTCCTATGTAACCTTCTTCCCTGATTTATTATTTTTCTTTAACACCTATCAATATCAAATATACCATATATTTTAACTTATATTGCTTATTGTTTTGCCTAGAATTTAAGCTGGGCAATGTGTTTTTTTTTTTTTTTGGTGCAGTATTGTACCAACAACATCTATATCAACGCATTCAATATTTACGGAAGAAGTGGATCATATAGAAACCCATTCATTAAAACAAAATAATCAGTTCATTCATGGCAGTAGGCTAAAAAATTTATTTCACAGGAAATATGTAGTAGCTGTTGTACTTTTGCTTAAAATTTAAAAAACAGTAGGATTTAAGAAAATGAGCACTCATACATGGCTGGTTGGTGCTTAACTTGGTCAACTACCATGGAGGACTATGTAACAATTTTTTTTTTTTTTTTTTTTTTTTTGAGAGCCTCACTCTTTTGCTCAGGCTGGAGGGCAGTGGCATAGTCTCAGTTCACTGCAACCTCCGCCTCCCAGGCTCAAGCAATTATCCTGGCCTTAGCCTCCCAAGTAGTTGGGATTACAGGCACACACCATCATGCTCAGCTAAGTTTTGTTTGTTTTTAGGCTTTCACCACGTTGTCCCAGTTGGTTTTGAACTCCTGGGCTCAAGCAATCCACCCAGCTCAGCCTCCTAACATGCTGGAATTACAGACATAAGCCACTGTGCTGGCTTATATAACAGTCTTTAAAAGCCTATAAAAAGTAACAAATCTTAGAAATTCTGCTTCTTGGAACTTATCCTAATAAAAAGAATACAGAAGTCTAGATACAAGCATGTTTCTTTCAGAATGTTTCATAATAGTAACAAACTCAACTCAGTAAACCTATAAACATGAGTGATTAGGTAAACTATGGTAAAGTTAAAAAATGGAATACTACATAGCCATTAAAAAGTTATATTGTACATTAGTCACAGAAAGGTATTTATTATATATTACATAAAGCAGGTTACAAAACAGACATTTATTATCACTTTCCACTGACTCTCTTTTAAAGTATAAATGCATGTTTTTAAAAAACTGACAGAGTGGGGCATGGTGGCTTACACCTGTAATCTCAGCACTTTGGGAGGGCAAGGCTGGAGGATCTCTTGAGCCCAGGAGTTCAAGGTCAGCTTGGGCAACATAGTTGGGCCCTGTCTCTACCAAAAATGTTAAAAATTAGCCAGGTGTGGTGGCATGCTCCTATAGTCCCCAGCTACTTAGGAGGCTGAGGCAGCAGGATGATTGCTTGAGCTCAGGAGGTTGAGGCTATAGTGAGCTGTGATCATGCCAGTGCACTCCAGCCTGAGTGAACAGAGTGTGACCCTGTCTTAAAAATTAACAAACAAAAACTGGTAGTACCAATGTGTTAATGACTATTGTCTGCGGATTGTGAGGTTGTTTGTTTAAAACAGTTGTTATTCTTGTTTTTTAAAAACTTTTCTTCAATAAAGAGCAATATGAAGTAACAAACTCTCCTAGACTGCTCTTTCTATCTCTCAGTTTATTTTTGTCTTAGTGGTTATCACTCTCTAACATGCATACATTTTACTTATATTTGTTTGTCTATCACTACCCCCACTACAAAGTAAGTTTCTTAAGGGCAGAGACTTTGTTTTGTTCACTGCTACATTCCAGGAGTCTAGGAAAGTATCTAGCATATAGTAGGTGCCATAAATATGTGTTGAATAAATCAAGAATGGTATATAGAAGATAAATGCCACATTTTATAGCATGTAATTTTGATGTCAGAGGAATTTGTTGTGGATAAAGTATTTTAATGAAATTTTCCCCCTTACTTTTGAAGGTTTCTAAATACTCTTTACAGAAGAAAGTGAGTGAAATGGTAAGGAAATTACAAAGCTTATTTTTTCCTCATCTGGATTAGTACTTAGGGGAATTAGTATTTTGTGAATAAATGTGACATTTATAGTGAAAAAATTAATAGTTGAAACTGGATATTATTGTCCCCAGTAACATTAAATGTGATATTTGCAATTTCACATGTTGTGTAAATGAATTATTTTACGAATTTTGAGATTACGTAGTATTTATATAGGTTAAGCATCCCAAATCTGAAAACTCAAAATTTGAAATGCTTCAAAATTGGAAACCTTTTGAGCATCAACATGACGCTCAAAGAAAATGCTCATTGGAGTATTTTGGACTTCGGATTTTTGCATTTGAGATGCTCAACCTGTAGGTATAATGCAAATATTCTAAAATCCAAAAATATTCTAAATATGAGATGCTTCTGGTCTCAGCATTTCTGATTAGGGATATTCAACCTGTATATTTAAAATAAATTTTACACAGTTCCCAAATTATTGTTAGGGTTTTATAGTAAACACAAACAATAAAACTCTAAAATCTCTTATTTTAATGGTATCTTTTCTAGATATTTGTGCAAACGTGTAATTATTAATTATAGCCTGAAAAATTGAAATATACAAAGTAGTATTTGGGATATAATGTCAGTCTACACTTGGGATATGGTATTGATCCTATATTATTCAACAAGTATTTATTTGCTGTGCATTCCTCTTTTATAGTCTATTAAAAAACTAATGTTTTTGTTTTTTACAGCATAACATTTTATGGAATATTTACTTTGATATTTTTCCCTTTTAGCCCTATTTTATTCAGAAGGATTTTTTTTTTTCTGTGTTTTTGGTTGAGCAAAATTCTCCATATCCTCTTAAATTGTCAAAGGGCTTTTTGGGTGGGGTTATGCTATTCAGTCTTCATTCTTTGGAGCAGACTATAAAGCAAGTAAAATTAATTGTTGAGTAAGGCATATATATTATATATATGAGAAGGAAGAAATGAACTGTCACTCCTTCTGACATTACATACAAAAACATAAAGTATTTTGCTTCTCGAAATTGTTTGGTGTGTTAGAAAATAAAAGAACCATAGAGAGATTGCTAAGCTTGATTGAATAAAAGATGTGAAAATTCTGTCGCTGTTCAACTGGAAAGAATAAAAATAATATTGTCAGACTATTTTAAACCATAATTTTAATTAAGAAGCTGAAAAACTAGATTCTGGTTTAGCTTTAAGTACCATGACATTTGTACTGAAAGTCATCTTCAACGCTACAGTGGTTTTACACAAAATATAGTGAAATTGAATAATGTACCCTTTGACCTGGGAGATAAGGCTACAAGTTAAAGATCAAAGGCAACATAAAATGTGTTTTTGTATTCCACTTTAAAATTTCATCAAACAGATATTTAGAATCTTTAAAAAAACATGGAAACATGTATATACTTATTCTAGTTTTTAGTAACTTCTAAGCTTTTTGTTATTGTGAATTACAACATTTATACCAACTAAAATGATATTTAAGTTATAGTCATAATTTTTTTCTGACAGTTCAAAGCATTGCATCAGTAATTTAAAAAGTTTTATATATTGATACATATATTTAATAATTTATATTTCTTGCAGAACATTTATATTTTGGATTTAAATGTTAGAAGTATTCCTTTTTCTAAGCATTCTTGCATGTATTAATTTTACGTTATTCTTGTTACATTATTATTATATAATTTAGATGATTTGTTCTTTTTTTTGAGGCCGAGTCTCACTCTGTAGATAGGCTGCAATTCAGTGGTGGGATCTCGGCTCACTGCAATCTCTGCCTCCTAGGTTCAAGTGATTCCCCTGCCTCAACCTCCCCAGTAGCTGGGACTACAGGTGTGCACTACCATGTCCAGCTAATTTTTTGTATTTTAGTGGAGACAGGGTTTCACCATGTTGGCCAGGATGGTCTTGATATCCTGACCTTGTGATCCACCTGCCTCAGCCTCCTAAAGTGCTGGGATTACAGGCCGTGAACCACTATGCCCAGCTGACTTGTTCTTTGTTCAAAGTGCTGTACTGTATTCAGTAATTCAGTTAATCTTATTTTATTCCAAGCTCTGTGGTCAGGAAATAGGTTAGCCACTAGAGTGAAGACAGGACTTTGGGGAGCAATAGATAAAGTTAGTGTCCTAAAATAAGTAACTTGAAAAATAGTATTAAGAAAATTTAGGCCGGGTACAGTGGCTCATGCCTATAATCCAGCACTTTGGGAAGCCGAGGCAGGCGGATCATGAGGTCGAGATCAAGACCATCCTGGCCAACATGGTGAAACCCCGTCTCTACTAAAAGTACGAAAAATTAGCTGGGCGTGGTGGTGTGTGCCTATAGTCCCAGCTATTCGAGAGGCTGAGGCAGGAGAATTGCTTGAAACGGGAAAACGGAAGTTGCAATGAACCAGGATCGTGTCACTGCACTCCAGCCTGGCCATAGAGCGCGACTCTGTCTCAAAAAAAAAAAAAAAAAAAGAAAATTTAAAGTTTATGAGCTCCTATAGGTGAGTCCTTAACTACTAATAAGTTTCTGTCTTCTGTAATTCAGTAAACTGATTTTTAGAGGTGGTGATATGTTCTGAGGTAAATTAACATAATCACCAATCAAATGATTTTTTCCATCCCAAAAGTACCTCTCCTTTGAAAGAAATCACAGTAATTACCAGTAAGAGAATGCAATAAAAACGTGTTAGAGAGAAACCTTAGAACACTACATTTACCATCATTGTAATCTGGTCATTGATACAAATCATTCCTGCTGTGTTCAGTTTACTATATATGTGACCATGTTGGGTATTAATTGAATTTATAGGTGTCTGTGTTGTATAGCTGAGCAGCTAATACAGTTTAATGAAGAAAGTAAATGTGTCAAACCACTGTCGAATTGTATTTCTCTTCATGTATCATTTTCCTCCAAATAAAATACTTATAAGAAAGATTTTTTTCTTTATGAAATTAAAGGCATTTTAATATTGAAGGTTTTGATAGGATTAGGAATAACCACATACTTTCTTTCAGAGTAGAATATTTTTAAACCGAAGACTTATCTGGAAGTAACTGCATGATTATAAATGTTATGTATATCTGTCCACATATATTAGTAGCATGACTTTAGGTTTTAAAGTAATGTATGCCTTATATTTGCAACTAAAAAGGTAAGAGTATCTTTTTTTTTTGAAACGGAGTTTCACTCATGTTACCCAGGCTAGAGTGCAATGGCACGATCTCGGCTCACCGCAACCTCCGCCCCCTGGGTTCAGGCAATTCTCCTGCCTCAGCCTCCTGAGTAGCCGGGATTACAGGCATGCACCACCATGCCCAGCTAATTTTTTTTTGTATTTTTAGTAGAGACGGGGTTTCACCATGTTGACCAGGATGGTCTCGATCTCTTGACCTCGTGATCCACCCGCCTCGGCCTCCCAAAGTGCTGGGATTACAGGCTTGAGCCACCGCGCCCGGCCGGTAAGAGTATCTTAAGAAAAATACTCTTACCTTTCTTATGGAGTTATAAAACTCTTTGCAAATTGAGTTTTATAACTCCATTGATTTGGTTTGGATTCATACTGAAAAAATTAGAAGGTTAGTTGCAAAATTGGAAGTGAATGTGTTAAATTTATTTTTTGATTGTTATCTTTTCCTCTAAAATTTACTCTTAACAAACTTGATCATTTTAAGGGAAAGTAATTTTATCTCCAGAAGTTTTCAAATCAGTCTCCTTAAGTAAATAGAAAAAGGAGGTAATGTGAAGCTGTGCCTTTAATAGGTAAATATATTTCTAAAAAGTTGTATGTAAATATGTTTACATTATTCCCATTTTAAATGCCTCAGGCTTTAAAGTAAGCTTTTAGACTATACACATAAATATAATTATGGATGTGCTATTTTTCATCTAATCTTGACTTTCATAGATTAGTTTTAAATGAGGTGCTACATGTGTTTAGAAAACAGTGAATGCTGACATTTTTTTGTAGACTGAGTCTTTGCATTTGATAGTAAAAGTGTAAAAGAAAAATAATTGCTGTCAATTCATGCAGATAAAAAGATCCAAACAATATGTACTTAACTATTTCTTAATCATCTCAATAAAATAGCTTTATAATACATTAAAGTTTTAATAATAGTAAAAATCAATTTATTTGTATTCTTTAAAATATTAATACATCTCTACGGTGTTATTACCAATTACTTTTTGTCGCTTTTCAAATAATTTAAGCTATTTGTTGATAGTCATGAAATTAGTGGCAAACTTCATCTAATTTTCAAAACTAAATCAGGGTAGTAAACTAGGTTCACATAGGCATATGTGGGCTAATTAGCTATAGGTGTCCATGTGATTTAGAAGCCTTAATGGTATATATCATGGCCATTGAATAGGCTGATGTGTTTGAAAGTCAGAATTATATCATGCAGACAAATGCAATGAAACTGCAATTGTCATTGAATTCAATTTTGACTGCAAACAAAGGATATTGGAATAGAGTATATCAGAAATTACTCTAATGTGTATAAAGCTCTATGCATGAAATCTCTTTGATCTTTGCTACAGTTTTAGTTAGCAGAATTATTAACCTTTGTAGGCACTGACTACTTATTTTATTCCTCACTTTTTAGCTGAAAGGTTAAAAAAGCTTTTGTGGGATCATATGTTATGTAGTAGACAGTATTCTCATGAAGGCTACATAAATATTGAATTAAAAAGTAAAACTTTCTTGAATTGAAAAATGCCATTAACCCAGTTTTCAGTGACATTGTGTTCGATTTCTACACATCTGTTGAGAGCTAATATAATTCTCTCACTCAGAAATTAAGGGATATTTTAGAAGAAAGGCATATGGTTCTTTATTGTTCACCATTACTGATAATAGTAACTACCCAGGTAGACATAAGCTCTCCAGAACTAAGTACATTTATCAACTTGTTTGCAGTTATAACTGCTGCACAATTAAATCAAATAAGCAGTGAAAAGCCTGATGATGTACATGAGAAACTTTCAACTAATATAATCATTACCAATAATATTATCATGTTTAAAATCATTAAAAAATAGCTTTGAAAAAGTTCAGACTACCATCAGACTTGCCAAGATAATATAGTTAGGTACAACTTTTAATGTGTGTTCTTCGTGTGTGTGTGTGTGTGTGTGTGTGTGTGTGTGTGTGTGTGTGTGTGTATTTTGTATGTGTGTGTGACAGAGTCTTGCTCTGTCGCCCAGGCTAGAGTGCAGTGGCATGATCTCCGCTCGCAGCAACCTCTGCCTCCTGGATTCAAGTGATTCTCCTACTTCAGCCTCCCCAGTAGCTGAGATTACAGGCATGCACTACCACATTTGGTTATTTTTTGTATTTTTAGTAGAGATGGGGTTTCACCATGTTGGCCAGGCTGGCCACGAACTCTTGACCTTGTGATCTGCCCACCTTGGCCTCCCAAAGTGCTGGGATTACAGGCGTGAGCCACGGTGCCCAGCCCTTCATGAATATTTTAAAAAGGCCATGCTTATTCTAAATAAAAGTTAATCTAAACTATTGATACTTTTATCAGTTAAAGAATAATAAAGCATTTTATTGTGATTTTTATATAATGGGCTCTATTTTTTTAGTGCTTTATGTATATTAATTCATTTTATCCTCACAGCAACCCTATGAGTGAAATACTATTATAAACGTCATTCTAAAAATAGGGTAGATAATTTACCTAAGGTCACACTAAGTTGCAAAAACAAGACTTAAACATAGGCCGACTAGCTTTTTTCTTTCTCCTTTTTTCCTTTCCCTCCCCTTCCCATCCCTCCTCTCCCCTCCCTTCCCCTCTCTAATGGAGTCTCACTCTATTGCCCAGGCAGGGGTGCCGTGATGTAGTATTGGCTCACTGCAACCTCTACCTCCCGGGTTCAAGCAATTCTCCTGCCTCAGCCTCCCAGTTAGCTGAGATTACAGGTGCCTGCCACCACACCTGGCTAATTTTTGTGTTCTTAATAGAGACGGGGTTTCACCATGTTGGCCAGACTGGTCTCAAACTCCGGACCTCAAGTGATCCACCCACCTCGGCCTCCGAAAGTGCTGGGATTACAGGCGTGAGCCACTGCTCCCAGCCTATACTTTGTTTTTTTCTTTCTTGTTGTTTGTTTGTTTTTTGAGATGACAGAGTCTCGCATTGACTTTGTTTTTATTTTTCTTCTTGTTTGTTTGTTTTCTGAGGTGACAGAGTCTCGCTTTTGTTGCCTGGGCTGTAGTGCAGTGGCACGATCTCAGCTCACTGTGACCTCCACCTTCCAGGTTCAAGCGATTCTCCTGCTTCAGCCTTCTGAGTAGCTGGGATTACAGGTGCACGCCACCATACCTGGAAAATTTTTGTAGTTTTAGTAGAGATAGGGTTACACTATGTTGGTCAGGCTGGTCATGAACTCCTGACTTCATGATTCACCTGCCTCGGCCTCCTAAAGTGCTTGGATTACAGGCGAGGGCCACCGCGCCCAGCCTGTACTTTGGTTTTAAGTAATAAGAAATGGCTCTCGTTAACTTATGTAAAAGAAAATTTAGGAGAGGCATTGACAATGAGCCAGAGAATAAAGAATTATTTGAGAATGAACAGGGACCCAGAGTAATTCCAGTGTTAGTGAGAGTCTTCTTGCTCAAGATTCAAATTCCAAGAAGGTAGAAACCAATTGGTTTGTTTTGAATAACATGCCCTTCTCTTAATTAGGGAAGAATAGGATCCCTAAATTTTAGTCCTGTTGTAATGTTTAGTCCATGTTGTGATGAAGTTTAGTCCGTGTTGTAATGAAGAACAAGTATTTCAACAAAGTAAATTGTGGTGCTATTAGGTAAGGGAAATGGATACTTGTTAGGCAAAATCAAATTTTTACTATTAGAACTCTATAAGACAACAGCAGTTCATTCAGAAAACAATTATTGAGTGCCAGTTGATGGGCCTATACTCTTCCATGTTTAGAACTGCTCATCACAGAAGGTGAAGCAGTTGTGGGAAAAAATGTGAATGAAAGTTGTGAAACCAATTAATGATTCTGCTAATGTCAAGTGAAGATAAAAAACTTTAAACAAGTGTTATTGATTCTATTAACATAATATTTATTTTTAAGAGTTAAAAGTCATATTCCTAAGTATGGTAAGACTAGTTCCTTTAGCTGAAAGCAGTGGAGGCTCATATAATATTACATAAGTAGAGTCTTAATTTTTAGCAACTATGTCTCCAATTTAAGTAGACTATCTACTATCCTTCTATCCTATGTTGCCTTCCTGTCACTGAGAGATATTATCCTTGCCATTTCATTTTTCTTTCTTTTTCAGAGATGGGGTCTTTCTTTGTCACCTGGGCTGGAGTTCAGTGGGCGAACATAGCTCACTGCTGCCTCTAACTCCTGGCCTCAAGCAATCCTCCTACCTGAACCTCCCAAGTAGCCAGGACTACAAGCATGTGCCACCATGCCAAGCTAACCTTTTTATTTGTGTAGAGATGGGGTCTTGCTATGTTGCCTAGGCTGGTCTCAAACTCCTGGCCTCAAGCGTTCTTCCTGCCTCATCATTTAATTTCTTAATGCAGTGAGAAGGTGCTATGTTAATTAAAATCAGTCTCAGAAAAATTACTTGAATTTTGATAATGCACATTGAAATTATGCTAGCAAATTGAAAGGGCAAAGAATCAAGATAGTGATCTAGCTAGGTCCTGATTATTCAAACGATTGAGAGAAAGAAAAAATATTTTCTAAAGTACCAAAAGTATTGCCTTAATTTTCTCCTCAATTTTCTTAGTGTTAGGCTTATTAACATTTTTTATAAAAACATTTTGAAGGGCCGGGCGCGGTGGCTCAAGCCTGTAATCCCAGCACTTTGGGAGGCCGAGGCGGGTGGATCACGAGGTCAAGAGATCGAGACCATCCTGGTCAACATGGTGAAACCCCGTCTCTAATAAAAATACAAAAAAATTAGCTGGGCATGGTGGTGCGTGCCTGTAATCCCAGCTACTCAGGAGGCTGAGGCAGGAGAATTGTCTGAACCCAGGAGGCGGAGGTTGCGGTGAGCAGAGATTGCGCCATTGCACTCCAGCCTGGGTAACATGAGTGAAACTCCATCTCAAAAAAAAAAAAAAAGCATTTTGAAAAAGAAATTGCAAACAAAGGAAACAACCTGAAGTGACTATTTTGCTACAGGAAAAATATGTTCACTTTAGTTTTACATAGATTTAGAAATATCTCCTAACTAATATTTCCTACTTACAGCTTACTCAGAGAGTACTTTTACATGACATTCATTTATGGCATATTAATAACAGTTGTTTAATATATTTTTACATATTTGGGCTGTGTGTGTGTGTGTGTGTGTGTGTGTGTGTGTGTGTGTGTGTGTGTGTTATATGTGTAACATTTTAAATTACTCTTCAAAATAGGAACAAAAGGTCCAGTTACATCTTCTGGCTAAAGAAGACCATCATAAGCAACTGAGTGAAATTGAGAAATACTATGCCACAATAACAGGTCAATTTGGTTTGGTAAAAGAGAATCATGAAAAGTTAGAACAAAATGGTATGTGCTATCTTATTTAAATATACATTTTCAGTAGAGAATGTTGGAATTAACCTATTTCCTATGGATACATTGAATTTCTATGATAATACTCAGTAATAAATGGTAGTTAATGACTGCTATCTGAATTAAATAACATATATTACATTGTTACTGTTTTCCCTGTTTATCTTAATGATATTTTCTTTAAAATATACATTGAATATATGCTTTCTTAAGTGTCTTTCATGTTGCAGTACGGGAAGCAATACAATCAAACAAAAGACTTTCAGCTTTAAATAAAAAACAAGAAGCTGAAATATACAGTTTAAAGAAGGTATGACTGATATGGTTTCACACTACTAAGTAAAAATTATAATCTAAAATAGTCTTATGGGTTATTACTAGAGGACAATTGGATAGATTTTTGGGTAGAAGAATAAATAAAATGTTTTCAATACAAATACATAAATTTTGAGTTATGATTCCAGTAAAGGTAATTAGTGAATTTGTTGCAATCCATTCAAAATATTATTTCTTTGACTTGTGACCAGTAGCATGCAGTTTTATGGTGATAAGACTGGCTTTTAAGGATTCATTGTATGTCATCCTTATTAGCACCATTCATTCAGTATTTATTGAGTGACTTTTATATACTGGGTGCTATGTGGCACTTAGGATACACCTATGAAGAAAATAAAACATGTTTCTACTTTTATGAAGTTTAGAGTCTGGTGGTGGAGTTAGACATAATACAAATCATTACGCAGACTAAATAATGTAAAACTGTTATAAATGAGCTGAAGTAAAAGGTGTGATGATATCACAGGTGACTTTATTAGATTGGGGGTAAGAGGGTGGAAGAGGGAAGGTAGTAATGTTTCAGGCAAGTGGAATAGCATGTGCAAAAGCCTTGAGACAGAAAAGAGTTTGGTATATTTGAGGAACTAAAAAAAGTCTGATATGGCTGGAGCATAATGAATGAAGGTGTGAACTGAACATTTATTTGTTGCTTACTGAGCATCAGTATCCCCTTGCCTTCTTTCTAATCTTATCTAGATTTTCATTTTGATATCTTCAGCTTTAAAGCTGAGCCCTAAATTGGCAGATCACTAACATATTTCTTTCCTCTGGCCATAGTCATTGGTTCAGGAATGGATAAATGATTTTAGCTAGCTTCTGGAAGAACATAACCTCTGCTGTGGCTGGCAGTCAGCATACAACCATGAGAAAAGCCAAAAATTAGGAACCTGACAGTGTGGATGCCAGACTGGCATCACATAAAGAAAGCTGTTCTTTGATGACATTGTTGAGTAACTGGACCAACCAACCCTGCGTCTTGTCCTACCTCTAGACATTTAAATTATGTGAGCCAATAAGTCCCCATTATTATTTAAGCCAGGTTGGTTAGGGCCAATTCAGTTTTCCATGATTTGCATCTAAAAATATTCCAAATGACACAGAGAGTTGGTATGAGAGGAAGAAGTAGGTAAGGCTTTGTTCTTTTTATGGAGAATGACATCTGTTTTCCTTTCCCACCCTTCCAAACCCTCTCTCAATACCACTTTTAATCATTTTAGGACCACCTCTTTACCTCTGAGAGAATTAAGTACCTATGCTTACTGGCACTCTATAATTATTTTGAAACGATATTTACTGAGTACCATTTAAAATGCACTTAATTTGTAGTTCTTTAATATATTGGTATGCAAAAAAATCTTCTGTTTGTCCCTCTAGATCTATATTTACCTTTTGAGGGCTTATGTATATGGGTTGCATCAATGGGCTTCCATATCTTCTGACTTCCTGTTGAGCTGGGCCAGTGGAGAGCCTAGGCAGAAGATGGGAGGAAGGAAAGAGTGAATCAGGGTATTTATTCCCCTGTTCCTTCCCTCTGAAGCAACTTCAGGCTGGCCATATCCCTCAACAGATCACTACTTCTCTCAAATTGGCCTTATCTATATGATACTCTCTTTTTTTGGGGTTCCAGTAACCTCTCTCCTTGTCCTTCTTGGTCTAGAGGTGGTGGCACCTACAGTGCGGCTAGTCAATGGAACTTAACGCCATCCCTTGTGGTTCCTTTATATCCTGCCTGCACCTTTGCAAATAAACCCATCTTTAGGTTGTCCTAATTTATGTGTGCCATCTGTTTCTGCTGGGATTCTGACATATACTTATTTAGGGTATAACATTAGTGAGGCCAAAGTTATGAATTCTGTTTTGTATAGGCTAGTTGATTCAGTATGGAGAAAGTTGTTTCATAGTCAAAGACTGCACTCTAAACCTCACCTATGGTTTTTAGTAGTATATTTTGGACTCAAGGGATAAATGAATAGGAATGGTATTATTCACATATACCATTAATTTTGAGGAAAAAATAATTTCTACTAATTTGGGTCAATGTTTTCATCTTGACTAAAAGGATCCTATTTTTAAAAGGAAAAAAATACCAAAACTCTAAGCATTTATACCTTTATATATACATAGACTTTCACTATTTTTTATTTTAATTAATAAACTATTTTTAGAGCAGTTTTAGGTTCACAGCAAAACTGAGTGGAAAGTACAGAGTTTTTAATTTGTAGTTATTTAATATATTGATATACAAAAATATATTGGTATCCTTCACAATCATATCCTTACTAGCATTTGGTGTTGTCAGTGTTTTGGACGTTGGTCATTTTGATGGGTGTGTAGTGGTAACTTGTTTTGACTTGCAATTCCCAAATGACGTATGATGTTGAACATATTTTCATACACTTACTTGTCGTCATGTATATTTTTTGTTAAAGTGTCTCTTCAGGCCTTGGGCCAATTTTTTTTTTTTTTTTTTTCTTTTATAGAGTTGGTATTTTTTTTTTCCCATTTATTTATTTTATTGCATTTTACATTTTGGGGTACATGTGAAGAACATGCAAAATTGTTGCATAGGAACACACGTGGCAGTGTGATTTGCTGCCTTCCTCCCCATCACCTACATCTGGCATTTCTCCCCTTGCTATCTCTCCCCAGCTTCCCACCCCCCACCCTCCCTCCCCTATTTCCCCCCAACTGACCCCAGTGTGTAGTGCTCCCCTCCCTGTGTCCATGTGTTCTCATTGTTCAACACCCGCCTATGAGTGAGAACATGCGGTGTTTGATCTTCTGCTCTTCTGTCAGTTTGCTGAGAATGATGGTTTCCAGGTTCATCCATGTCCCTACAAAGGACCCAAACTCATCGTTTCTGATGGCTGCATAATATTCCATGGTGTATATGTGCCACATTTTCCCTATCCAGTCTATCGTCGATGGGCATTTGGGTTGGTTCCAGGTCTTTGCTATTGTAAACAGTGCTGCAATGAACATTCGTGTACACGTGTCCTTATAGTAGAACGATTTGTAATCCTTTGGCTATATACCCAGTAATGGGATTGCTGGGTCAAATGGAATTTCTATTTCTAGGTCCTTGAGGAATCGCCACACTGTCTTCCACAATGGTTGAACTAATTTACACTCCCACCAACAGTGCAAAAGTGTTCCTATTTCTCCACATCCTCTCCAGCATCTGTTGTCTCCAGATTTTTTAATGATCGCCATTCTAACCGGCGTGAGATGGTATCTCAGTGTAGTTTTGATTTGCATTTCTCTGATGACCAGTGATGATGAGCATTTTTTCATATGTTTGTTGGCCTCACATATGTCTTCTTTTGAGAAGTGTCTGTTCATATCCTTTGCCCACTTTTGAATGGGCTTGTTAGTTTTTTTCTTGTAAATCTGCTTTAGTTCTTTGTAAATTACGGATATCAGCCTTGGGCCAATTTTTTAATTGGGTTACTTGTTTTCTTATTGTTGAGTTTTCAGAGTTCTTTGTATATTTTGGATAGCAGTACCTTCTAAATGCTAAGCCAGAGTTCAAAGACTGTTAATATTTATAATACTATTGACTGTGATATGTATATCTTCACTGTTATAACTGCCAATAAATTGGTCATATATTCCTTGAACTTTATTCTTATACGTGAGTGATCAGAAAGTAAAAGCATAGATGGATCTCAGTACAGAACTTTAGAATGGATGGTGATGATCATGTTTCTGGCCCTTAAAAGTCTTATGTCTATTTAGCAAACTACTCGAGTACAATTAATATGTAGGAAACATTTCTTTTTAGTTATATCCTTGAAAATTAGAGATGGCTCTTTTTTAATAAAAAGAGAAAAAGCTATAATTTAAAAAATCTGTTTGGAATCCCAAGTCAGAATTAATAAAAGGGCCATTCATTTCTATCAATAAAAACTTCATATATAAATAACTAAATATTAAATCAGTAGTTGTGAATAAACACCTTTTTATTTATGTCTCTGTGGTTCATTTATGTTTTAATATTTTTAACAATGACTTTAGTAATTAATTTGGTGATTAAAATATTCATATGCCTTTATACAGTTAGTTTCTGCATTCTTATGAAAATATTATGCCTCATAAATTTTTGTACTGATTTTTTTTTGCATTAAATGAAAACAGATGCCTCATTGTAACATAATAGACTATTACATTTCTTTTTTAAGATGGAGTCTCACTCTGTCTCCCAGGCTGGAGTGCAATGGTGCAATCTCGGCTCACTGCAACCTCCACCTCCTGGGTTCAAGCCATTCGCCTGCCTCACCCACCCAAGTATCTGGGACTACAGACATGTGCCACCATGCCTAGCTAGTTTTTGTATTTTCAGTAGAGATGGGGTTTCGCCATGTTGGCCAGGCTGGTCTCAAACTCCTGATCTCAAGTGATCCACCCGCCTCAGCCTCCCAAAGTGCTGGGATTACAGGTGTAAGCCACCATGCTGGCCCTGACTATTACTAATACATAGTTTAAGACTCTGACCTATAGATGGAGATGAGATATCCTTAGTGGATTTACATAAGAAGTTGAGGAGTGTCTCTTTCTATGTGTGAGAAGAACGGTGTTGCTCATAAGAACACTTGCCTCTTTCTCTCAAGTCTTGGGGACTAGGCTAGAGCTACCTAAATGTACTAACATGTCATGTAGTGGTGATCTCTGTCACTCTAGAAAACATTAGTGTCAGTGTTCATGCTGCAAAGTTGTTCTTGGAAGACAGACTGTAATAGAAGGGTAAAGTGAGAAAATTTAATTATACTTGAGACTTCAAAGTTCATGTAACTGAAAGGGTGAGAATTTAAAAATATATATTCAGAGCCATTTTTTAATATTGCAGACATTCTAAGTACACTAATTTTATATTTTGTGTGTCTTATGTGGCTTTGATTTTTAACTTTGGGAAAAGATTTTTTTTTTTTTAACTTTTTCAGAAGAGAATCAAATTTTGTAACATTGGCTATATCACTCATTTAAAACTTCTAATCATTAATTCTCCCAAAGATAATTTCAATTTTTCTTAAACTGTTCTATGATTTTGTCCAGAACAGTTGTTATTGGTTTGTGATAAGGTGGAATTCCTTTTTTTTTTTTTTTTTTTTTTTTTTGGGGCAAAGTTAAACAGACCAAACTTAGTGGTTAGATAAAAACTAGGTATTACCATTCTGAATGCTGAGTTCACCGTTATGGCAATCATGAAGAATCCCTGATACTATCTATGAGCAGCATTCATAACCTCTGCTATTTGTCTGAGTAAATGTCAGAGCATTCAAGGAGATAGTGATATTAAACAGACTACCCCATACCAGAAAGGGAAGGGTGAAGGAAAAAAGAGCGAAATATTTATGACTCCAGGAACTGTAAGTTGTAATTTAATGAGATCAAAGCATGTGCTGTTTATTTGCTGCACTAATAGCTTTGAATAAAACGGTTAGAAAACAGACAATGTACTAAAAGTTCAGGATATTTAAAGGCTTATAAAGTCTATAAAATCAAAAGCATATTTTTCAGGGGAAGATCTTTTCGTGAGGTCTCTGATTTTAACTTATTATGCTCTTGAGATTAAGTAACTAATATATAAGAGAAAAAGACAGATGTAAGAAGTTACTAGTTTTTACTTGTGTCAGTCATATGCTGGTTTTCTATACCCGGTCTTCTCACCACCTCCCTATTGTTTCATAGCAATAATTGTAATAGGAATGTATGCATTTTGGAGTATCTTCTTTAAGACTTAACTGATTATGACAGCTCAACATTTTCAATTGTTGAAAAATGTAGAAAAACATAGATGTTTCTTGCATTTTGTAATCTTGATGAGGAAGAAACTTTTAGAAAATCAATCTTTATGTAGATAATTATAAACCATTTTATGCAAATATGTTTTAGCCATATGCCTTTTATCAATAGGACATTACATTTTAGGAGTGAATCTAGAATGGATCACTAGTGTAAGATAGTCTAATAATTTACTTTCTAAATCATGTGGATATCTATTTCATCCAGATGTATATTGCTTTAGGAAAAAATACAGAAAAACCAAAATTTCAAGGAATTATTGCTGTTTTTTTTGAAATTAGTACATAAAAAAGCCGCTTGAAAGCAAGCAGTTAGCAACCTTATTGTGTAAAGAAAGATTTACATTATTTTAAAGACAATATCATTGGTATCTTTTTTAAAAAGCAGACTTAGTTGACAAGCCCACTGCTGGGTATATACCCAAAGGAAAAGAAACCAGTATATTGAAGAGACGTCCACAGTCCCATGTTTGTTTCAGCACTGTACACAGTAGCCAAGATTCAAAAGCAACCTAAGTGTCCATGAACAGATGAATGGATAAAGAAAACCTGGTACCCATAAACAATGGAGTACCATGCAGCCACGAAGAAGAATGAGATCCTGTCATTTGCAAAAACATGGATAGAACTAGAGGTCATTATGTTAAGTGAAATAAGCCAGGAACAGAAAGATAAACATCACATGTTCTCATTTATTTGTGGCATCTAAAAAACAATTGAACTCATGGAGACAGAGAGTAGAATGATGGTTACCAGAGGCTAGGAAATGTAGTGAGGGGTGGGGTTGGGGGAAGGTGGGGGTGGTTAATGGGTACAAAGAAATTAGAAAGAATGAATAAGACATAGTATCTGATAGCACAACAGGATGATTATAGTCAATAATAATTGTATGTTTAAAAATAAGAGTATAACTGGATTTTTTGTAACACAAAGGATAAATCCTTCAGGGGATGGGTACCCCATTTTCTATGATGTGATTATTATACACTGCATACATATAACAGAACATCTCATTTGCCCCATAAATATACACACCTACTATGTACCCACAAAAATTAAAAAGTAATCAGTTGAGCATAAAATATTTCCTTTTATTATTCTGATGTTTGACTCTGTACTGCATAACTATAAATATCAGTCAAACATCCTATAAATATGAATTGGGATGAAATCTTTAGGGTTCTGTAGCAGATATTTTACCTTTGAATTAATTTCATAATTTTTTAAGAAGTTAATGACTGAAACAGGTAGATTTATTTTTATTTATTTTTTTGTTATACTTATTTATTATGTATCTGGGGTACATGTGCAGAACATGCAGGTTTGTTATATAGGTACACATGTGCCATGGTGGTTTGCTGCATTCGTCACCCTGTCATCTCATCTACATTAGATATTTCTCCTAATGCTATCCCTCCCCTATCCCCCACCCCCGTTATCCCTCCCCTAGTCCCCCACACCCCGACAGGCCCTGGTGTGTGATGTTCCCCTCCCTGTGTCCATGTGTTCTCATTGTTCAACACCCACTTAATTACTATAACAGCTAGATTTATTTTTATACCCTTCAGTATCCATAGTAGTTTTAACTACTATCTTATGTTTTTGAATGTTTTTCCACAGTGGAAATTATGAAATCAATAAACTATTTTGTTCAGTAAATAGTTTGACTTTGTTAAGTCAAAGACCATCTGGCCTATCTACTTGAATAATATTTATTATACTTGTTTTCTACTGTATACTTGTGTCTGAACTTATTCAAAGTTTATTTATTTTAAACTCAGAGTTTAGGGCTGCTGGTTAAAACAGTAAATGTTTTTATCTAGCCATAAAATATGCTGTTAACATATTTAGTATAATATTTATCACTCACCATCTATTAACCTTTGTTTTGCCAGTATTGGTAATAAAACTGCACTTGGCTGTTCACACTTAAATCAGGAACATCTCTCTGTAACATAGTGATCTAAAGGGCTGTGGTTGTTACCTTTAATAAAGTAGCTAGTTCAGTCAGCGATGGAACTCTCACTATACTTATACCTACCACTTTCTAAGCAACCTTACAAATGGACCCTGAGCTGTTGTGTCAATAGTATATTTGAGTGAATATGACTGCTCTCAAGTTTTTTTTGCCATTTACTTTTATCCTGAGTAAATCAAACCTTTGATTTTATCAACTTTTATATTAGACAAAGGTAAATCACATTTTTCTTCATATCATGTTCATTACTCTTTTCTACTTACAATTTTTAATTTTTCTTAAATCTTTGAATGTATGAAAATACTGTAGGATAAAAGAGTTTATAGTTTATAGGAAAACCTTTATTGTTACCAGCTATGAGACAATTAATTGTTTAAATACATAAAGGAATACTTAAATATTCATGCCATTTATTTATTTTTATACTTAAAGTTCTAGGGTACATGTGAAGAACATGCAGGTTTGTTACATAGGTGTACACATGCCATGGTGGTTTGCTCCACCCATCAACCCATCTACATTAGGTATTTCTCCTAATGCTATCCCTCTCCTAGCCCCCCAACCACCTACAGGTCATGCTGTGTAATGTTCCCTTTCCTGTGTCCATGTGTTCTCATTGTTCAACAACCACTTATGAGTGAGAACATGCAGTGTTTAGTTTTCTGTTCTTGTGTTAGTTTGCTGAGAACGATGGTTTCCAGCTTCATCCATGTCCCTGCAAAGGACATGAACTCATCCCTTTTTATGACTGCATAGTATTCCATGGCGTATCTATCATTGATGGGCATTTGGGTTGGTTCCAAGTCTTTGCTGTTGTGGACAGTGCCACAATAAACATATGTGTGCATGTGTTTTTATAGTAGAATGATTTATAATCCTTTGGTTATAGACCCAGTAATGGGATTGCTCGGTCAAATGATATTTCTATTTCTAGATCCTTGAGGAATCGTCACACTGTCTTCCACAATGGTTGAACTAATTTACACCCCACCAACAGAGTAAAAGCATTCCTATTTCTTCACATCCTCTCCAGCATCTGTTGTTTCCTGACTTTTTAATGATTGCCATTCTAACTGGTGTGAGATGGTATCTCAATGTGGTTTTGATTTGCATTTCTCTAATGACCAGTGGTGATGAGCTTTTCCACATATGTTTGTTGGCTGTATAAATGTCTTCTTTTGAGAAGTGTCTGTTCATACCCTTTGCTCACTTTTTGATGGGGCTGTTTGTTTTTTTTCTTGTAAATTTGTTTAAGTTCTTTGTAGATTCTGGATATTAGCCCTTTGTCAGATGGGTAGATGGCAAAAATTTTCTCCCATTCTGTAGGTTGCCTGTTCACTTTTGTGATAGTTTCTTTTGCTCTGCAGAAGCTCTAGTCTAATTAGATCTCATTTGTCTATTCTGGCTTTTGTTGCCATTGCTTTTGATGTTTTAGTCATGAAGTCTTTGCCCATGCCTATGTCCTGAATGATATTGCCTAGTTTTTCCTCTAGGGTTTCTATGGTTTTAGGTCTTATGTTTAAGTCTTTAATCCATCTGGAGTTAATTTTTATATAAGCTGTAAGGGAGGGATCCAGTTTCAGCTTTCTGCATATGGCTTGCCAGTTTTTCCAACACCATTTATTAAACAGGGAATCCTTTCCCCATTGCTTGTTTTTGTCAGGTTTGTCAAAGATCAGATGGTTGTAGATGTGTGGTGTTATTTCTGAGGCCTCTGTTCGGTTCCATTGGTCTATATATCTGTTTTGGTTCCAGTACCATGCTGTTTTTGTTACTGTAGCCTTGTAGTATAGTTTGAAATCAGGTAGTGTGATGCCTCCAGCTTTGTTCTTTTTGCTTAGGATTGTCTTGGCTATGTGGGCTCTTTTTGGTTCCATATGAAGTTTAAGGTGTTTTTTTCCAATTCTATAAAGAAAGTCCATGGTAGCTTTTGGGGTTAGCACTGAATCTATAAATTACTTTGGGCAGTATGGCCATTTTTGTGATATTGATTCTTCTTATCCATGAGCATGGAATGTTTTTCCAATTGTTTGTTTCCTCTCTTATTTCCTTGAGCAGTAGTTTGTAGTTCTCCTTAAAGAGGTCCTTCACATCCATTGTAAGTTGTATTCCTAGATATTTTATTATCTTTGTAGCAGTTATGAATGGGAGTTCACTCATGATTTGGCTCTCTGTTATTGGTATATAGGAATCTTGTGATTTTTGCACATTGATTTTGTGTCCTGAGACTTTGCTGAAGTTGCTTATCAGCTTAAGATTTTGGGCTGAGACAATGGGGTTTTCTAAATATACAATCATGTCATCTGTAAACAGAGACAATTTGACTTCCTCTTTTCGTAATTGAATACCCTTTATTTCTTTATCTTGCCTGATTGCCATGGCCAGAACTTACAATACTATGTTGAATAGGAGTGGTGAGAAAGGGCATCCTTGTCTTGTGCCGGTTTTCAAAGGGAATGCTTCCAGTTTTTGCCCATTCAGTATGATACTGATTGTGGGATTGTCTGTTTAATAATAAACAGCTCTTATTATTTTGAGATGCATTCCATCAATACCTAGTTTACTGAAAATTTTCGGCATGAAGCGCTGTTGAATTTTGTCAAAGGCCTTTTCTGTATCTATTGAGATAATCATGTGGCTTTTATCATTGGTTCTGTTTATATGATGGATTACATTTATTGATTTGCAAATGTTGAACCAGTTTTGCATCACAGGGATAAAGCTGACTTGATTGTGGTGGATAAGCTTTTTGATGTGCTGCTGGATTCTGTTTTCCAGTATTTTATTGAGGATTTTCATATTAATGTTCACCAGGGATATTGGCCTGAAATTTTCTTTTTTGGTTGTGTCTCTGCCAGGTTTTGGTATCAGGATGATGCTGTCCTCATAAAATAAGTTGGGAAGGATTTCTTCTTTTTCTGTTGTTTGGAATAGTTTCAGAAGCAATGGTACCAGCTCCTCTTTGTACCTATGGTAGAATTTGGCTATGAATCCACCTGGTCCTGGGCTTTTTTTGGGTGGTAGAATATTCATGCTATTTATTAATAATTTATTAACACTTGAGAGTACTTTATTTTACAAGTAGGGAAAATAATTCTACATCATAGTACAGCTGTAGCAATCATAGAATCCCTTGAATTCAGCTTTGTACAAATAATAGGTAACAGTGCCTTGCACATGGTAGATGCTCAAATACTGGTTGCATGGATTATTACATGCCAGGAACTTTTTATTTATTATCTCCATTTTGTAGATGAGAAACTTAAAGTAAAATGAAATTAAGTTACCTAAAGTTACACAAAAAGGAAAAGAGAGCCAACATTGGAACACAGACAAATTTGGCTCTAGAACCTGTGGTGTTAACCATTCCACTGATAATAGCAGCACAAGCATTTCATTCACATAAGTTTTTTCTCTACCGTATTCTCCTTTAAGAATAATATATTTATGAAAAGGGGACATTGTTGAAAATTCATACTCCTAAACTACCAGCTCCTTATATTCCTCCACTCTGTAGAACTGCAGACTAGTATGTCACCACCTTGAAGGTATTCGATATTCTGCTTCCTTTGGGCTTTTCATTCAGCCTTCCCCTTTTTCCAACCAGAGGATCCTTTTCTATCATATTCACCATTACATGACCAAATCTATTACTTCTAGTCCTTCACCTGGTCCATGGGACTGTTCCCATGTACATGGAATACCCTGCATGATATTTCTTTTTTATTTTTTTTAATTTTAATTTATATATATGTGTGTGTGTGTGTGTGTGTGTGTGTGTGTGTGTATAATTGATTTATTTTTTATTTTTATATGTATATAGCATTTTAGGTTTTGGAGTACATGTGAAGAACATGCAGGATTCTTGCATAGGTACATACATGGCAATGTGGTTTGCTGCCTTCCTCCCCATGCCATATCCGGCATTTCTCCACATGTTATCCTTCCCTAACTCCCCAGCCCCCATTGTCCTTCCCCGAGTTCTCCCTCAACAGACCTCAGTGTGTGATGCCTCCCTCTGTGTGTCCATGTGTTCTCATTGTTCAACACCCACCTATGAGTGAGAACATGCGGTGTTTGATTTTCTGTTCTTGTATCAGTTTGCTGAGAATGATAGTTTCTAGGTTCATCCATGTCCCTACAAAGGACATGAACTCATTGTTTTTTATGGCTGCATAGTATTTCATGGTGTATATGTGCCACACATTCCCTGTCCAGTCTATCATCATTGCGCATTTGGGTTGGTTCCAAGTCTTTGCTATAGTGCTGCAATGAACATTCGTGTGCATGTGTCCTTATAATAGAATGATTTATAATCCTTTGGATATATACCCAGTAATGGGATTGCTGGGTCAAATTCTATTTCTAGGTCCTTGAGGAATCGCCGCACTGTCTTCCACAATGGTTGAACTAATTTACACTCCCACCAACAGTGTAAAAGTGTTCCTATTTCTTCTTATCCTCTCCAGCATCTGTTGTCTCCAGAATTTTTAATGATCGCCATTCTAACTGACATGAGATGGTATCTCGATGTACTTTTGGTTTGCATTTCTCAAATGACCAGTGATGATGAGCATTTTCTCATGTTTGTTGACCTCATATATGTCGTCTTTTGTAAAGTGTCTGTTCATATCCTTTGCCCACTTTTGAATGGGCTTGTTTGTTTTTTTCTTGTAAATCAGTTTTAGTTCTTTGTAGATTCTGGATATTAGCCCTCTGTCAGATGGGTAGATTGCAAAAATTTTCTCCCATTCTGTTGGTTGCTGATTCTCTCTAATGATTGTTTCTTTGTTGTGCAGAAGCTCTGGAGTTTAATTAGGTCTCATTTGTCTATTTTGGCTTTTGTGGCCAGTGCTTTTGGTGTTTTAGTCATGAAGTGCTTGCCTATGCCTATGTCCTGAATGGTTTTGCCTAGATTTTCCTCTAGGGTTTTTATGGTGTTAGGTCTTACGTTTAAGTCTTTAATCCATCTGGAGTTAATTTTAGTGTAAGGTGTCAGGAAGGGGCCCAGTTTCTGCTTTCTGCATATGGCTAGCTAGTTTTCCCAACACCATTTATTAAACTGGGAATCCTTTCCCCAGTGCTTGTTTTTGTCAGGTTTGTCAAAGATCAGATGGTTGTAGATGTGTGGCATTGCCTCTGAGTCCTCTGTTCTGTTCCATTGGTCTATATCTCTGTTTTGGTACCAGTACCATGCTGTTTTGATTCCTGTAGCCATGTAGTATAGTTTGAAGTCCGGTAGTGTGATGCCTCCAGCTTTGTTCTTTTTGCTTATAATTGACTTGGCAATGTGGGCTCTCTTTTGGTTCCATATGAAGTTTAAGGTGGTTTTTTCAGGTTCTGTGAAGAAGGTCATTGGTAGCTTGGTATGGATAGCATTGATTCTGTAAATTACTTTGGGCAGTATGGCCATTTTCACGATATTGATTCTTCCTAACCATGAACATGAATGTTTCTCCGTTTGTCCTCTCTTATTTCGTTGAGCAGTGGTTTGTAGTTCTTCTTGAACTACAAACATCCTTTGTTAGTTGTATTCCTAGGTATTTTATTCTCTTTATAGCAATTTTGAATGGCAGTTCATTCTTGATTTGGCCCACTTCAAGTCTGTTATTGGTGTATAGGAATGCTTGTGATTTTTGCACATTGATTTTGTATCCTGAGACTTTCCCGAAGTTGCTTTTCAGTTTCAGGAGATTTTGGGCTGAGATGATGGGGCCTTCTAAATATACAATCATATCGTCTGCAAATAGAGAAAATTTGACTTCCTCCTTTCCTAATTGAATACCCTTTATTTCTTTCTCTTGCCTGATTGCTCTGGCCAGAACTTCAAATACTATATTGAATAGGCATGGTGAGAGAGGGCATCCTTGTCTAGTGCCAGATTTCAAAGGAAATGCTTCCAGTTTTTGCCCATTCACTAGGGTATTGGCTGTGGATTTGTCATAAATAGCTTTTATGATTTTGAGATACATTCCATTAATACCTAGTTTATTGAGAGTTTTTAGCATAAGGGCTGTTGAATTTTGTCAAAGGCCTTCTCTGCATCTGTTGAGATAGTCATGTGTTTTTTGTCTTTGGTTCTGTTTATGCAGTGAATTACGTTTATAGACTTGCCTATGTTGAACCAGCCTTGCATCCCTGGGATGAAGCCTACTTGATTGTGATGGATAAGCTTTTTGATGTGTTGTTGCAGTTGGTTTGCCAGTATTTTGTTGAAGATTTTTGCATCTATGTTCATCATGGATATTGACCATGATGAAGTTTTCTTTTCTTGTTGAGTCTCTGCCAGGTTTTGGTATCAGGATGATGATGTTCTCAGAAAATGATTTGGGAAGGATTCCCTCTTTTTGGATTGTTTGGAATAGTTTCAGAAGGAGTGGTACTAGGTCCTCTTTGTATGTCTGGTAGAATTCAGCTGTGAACCTGTCTGGACCTGGGCTTTTTTTTGGTGTCTAGGCTATTAAAATAGCTGCCTCAACTTCAGCCCTTGTTATTGGTCTATTCAGGGCTTCAACTTCTTCCTGATTTAGGCTTGGGAGGATGAAAGTCTCCAGGAATTTATCAGTTTCTTCCAGGTTTACTGGTTTATGTGCATAGAGTTGTTTGTAGTAATATCTGATGGTGGTTTGTATTTCTGTGGAATGAGTGGTGATATCCCCTTTATCGTTTTTTATTGCATCTATTTGATTCTTCTCTCTTTTCTTTTTTATTAATCTGGCTAGTGATCTATTTTGTTGATCTTTTCAAAAACCAGCTCCAGGATTTATTGATTTTTTTTGAAGGTTTTTTGTGTCTCTATCTCCTTCAGTTCTGCTCTGATCTTAGTTATTTCTTGTATTTTGCTAGGTTTTGAGTTTTTTTGATCTTGCTCCTCTAGCTCTTTCTATTTTGACAGCATAGTGTCGATTTTAGATCTTTCCTTGCTTCTCATGTGTGCATTTATTGCTATGTATTTTCCTCTAGACACTGCTTTAAATGTGTCCCAGTGATTCTGGTACGTTGTGTCTTCATTCTCATTGGTTTCAAAGAACATCTTTATTTCTGCCTTCATTTTATTGTTTATCCAGTCAACATTCAAGAGCCAGTTGTTCAATTTCCATGAAGCTGTGTATTTCTGAGTTAGTTTCTGAATTCTGAGTTTTAACTTTATTGCACTGCAGTCTGAGAGACTGTTTGTAATTATTTCCATTCTTTTGCATTTGCTGAGGAGTGATTTACTTCCAATTATATGGAGTAGGTGTGATGTAGTGCTGAGAAGAATGTATATTCTGTGGATTGGGTGTGGAGAGTTCTATAAATGTCTATTAAGTTGGCTTGGTCCAGGTCTAAGTTCAAGTCCTGGATGTCCTTGTTAATTTTCTGTCTCATTGATTTGTCTAATACTGACAGTGGAGTGTTAAGGTCTCCCATTATTATTGTGTGGAAGTCTAAGTCTCTTTGTAAGTCATTAAGAACTTGCTTTATGTATCTGGGTGCTCCTGTATTGGGTGTGTATATATTTAGGATCATTATCTCTTCTTGTTGCATTGACCCTTTTACCATTATATAATGTCGTTCTTTGTCTCTTTTGATCTTTGTTGGTTTAATGTCTATTTTATCAGAGGCTAGGATTGCAACTCCTGCTTTTTTTTTGCTCTCCATTTGCTTGGTAAATCTTCCTCCATCCCTTTATTTTGAGCCAATGTGTATCCTTCCATGTGAGATGGGTTTCCTGGATACAGCACACTGATGGGTTTTGACTTTTTATCCAATTTGCTAGTCTGTGGCTTTTGATTGGGGCATTTAGCCCATTTACATTTATGGTTAATACTGTTATGTGTGAATTTAATCCTGCCATTTTGATGCTAGCTGGTTATTTTGCCCATTAGTTGATGCAGTTTCTTCATTGTGTCAATGCATTTTACCATTTGATACATTTTTGGAGTGGCTGGTACTGTTTGTTCCTTTCTATGTTTAGTGCTTCTTTCAGGAGCTCTTGTAAAGCAGGCTTGGCGGTGATGAAAGCTCTGAGTAATTGCTTGTTCGTAAAGGATTTAATTTCTTCTTCACTTATGAAGCTTAGTTTGGCTGGATATGAAATTCTAGGTTGAAAGTTCTTTTCTTTAAGGATATTGAATATTGGCCCCCACTCTCTTCTGGCATGTAGGGTTTCTGCCAAGAGATCTGCTGTGAGTCTGATGGCCTTCCCTTTGTGGGTAACCCAACCTTTCTCTCTGGCTGCCCTTAGCATTTTTTCCTTCATTTCAACCCTGGTGAATTTGACAATTATGTGCCTTGGGGTTGCTCTTCTTGAGGAATATCTTTGTGGTGTTCTCTGTATTCCCTGGACATGAATATTTGCCTGCCTTGCTAGGTTGGGGAAGCTTTCCTAGTAAATATCCTGAAGAGTGTTTTCCAGCTTGGATTCATTCTCTCTGTCACATTCAGGTACACCTATCAAACGTAGATTAGGTCTTTTCACATAATCCCATATTTCTTGGAGGCTTTGTTCGTTTCTTTTTCCTCTTTTTTTCACTAATTTTGCTTCTCATTTTATCTCTTTGAGTTTATCTTCAACCTCTGATATCCTTTCTTCTGCTTGGTCAATTTGGCTACTCAAACTTGTGTATGCTTCGCAAAGTTCTCGTGTTGTGTTTTTCAGCTCCATCAATTCATTTATATTCCTCTCTAAGCTGTTTATTCTCATTACCATTTCATCAAACCTTTTTTCAAGGTCTTAGTTTCTTTGCATTGGGTGAGGACATGATCTTTTTGCTCAGAGAAGTTTGTTATTACCCACCTTCTGAAGCCTGTTTCTGTCAATTCATCAGACTGTTTCTCCATCCAGCCTTGTTCTCTTGCTAGTGAGGAGTTGTGATCCCTTGGAGAGGAGAGGCATTCTGTTTTTGGGTGTTTTCATCCTTTTTGCGCTGGTTTCTTCCCATCTTTGTGGATTTATTTACCTATGGTCTTTGTAGTTGGTGACTTTCAGATGGGGTCTCTGAGTGGACGTCCTGTTTGTTGATGATGAAGTTATTTCTTTCTGTTTCTTAGTTTTTCTTCTAACAGTCAGTCCCCTCTGCTGTAGGACTGCTGGAGGTCCACTCCAGACCCTGCTTGCCTGGGGATCACCTGCAGCAGCTACACAACAGTAAGGGTTGCTGCCAGTTTCTTTTTCTGCTATCTTTGTCCCAGAAGGATACCCACCAGATGTCAGTCTCAGGTCTCCTTTATGAGGTAACTCTTTGGATATACGGGAGTTGGGGAGCTGCTTGAGGAGACAGTCTGTCCTTTATAGGAGCTCAAGTGCTGAGTTGTGAGCTCCATTATTCTGTTCAGAACTGCTGGGCAGGTACATTTAAGTCTGTTGCAGCAGAACTCATAACCGCCTTTGTTTTCCCAGGTGCTCTGTCCCAGGAAGGTAGGGCTTTATTTATAAGTTTCTGTTGTGCTGTTGCCTTTTTTCAGGGATGCCCTGCCCAGCAAGGAGGCAGACTAGTCACAGTCTGCCAGCAGAGGTGTTGCTGAGTTGCTGTAGGCTCTGCCCAGCTGCCGTGTGCACTTTCCTGCAGTCTTGTTTATAGCCATATAGTTAGAACTGCCTCAGCAGTGGTGGCCCGCCTCTGTAATGACAGACTCTCTCTGTAATGGCAGACGGCCTCAGCAATGGCGGGCTGCCTCGGCAATGGCAGACCGCCTCGGCAATGGCAGACCACCTCGGCAATGGCAGACCACCTCAGCAATGGCGGACTACCTCGGTAATGGCAGGTGCCCCTCCCCCACAGAGCTAGACTATCTGGGTTCAGCTGTGCTTGCTGTGAAATTCTCAATCCAGAGTGTTTCAGATTGCTGGACTTTGTGGGGGTGGGACCGGGTGAGCCTGATCGCCTGGCTCCCTGCCTCAGTTCCCTTTTTTTCAGTTGAACGGGCGACTCTGTCTCCTAGGCGTTCCAGTCACCAGTTGAAATGGTGCCTGGATTTGTGTGAGTTCTCGTGCAGAGACCCACTGCGCCAGCTGAAATAGCTGCACTGGAGACTCATGATGCTTTTTCGCCCGGGAGTCTCCTGACCTGGCTCCCTGTTTCAGTCCCCTTTTTTTCAGTTGAACAGGCGACTCTGTCTCCCAGGCGTTCCAGTCACCTGTTGAAAAGACACCTGGATTTGTGTGAGTTTTTGTGCGGACACCTGCTGCCGGCTGAAATAGCTGCGCTGGAGACTTGTGGTACTTTTCTGCCCAGGAATCTCCTGGCCTGGCTCCTGATTTCAGTCCCCTTTTTATCAGTTGAGTGGGCGACTCTGTCTCCCAGATGCTCCAGTCGCCAGCTGAAACGGTGCCGGGACCCCTGTGAGTTTTTGTGCAGAGACCGGCCGCTCTGGCTGAAAGAGCCACACTGGAGACCTGTGGCGCTCCTCCGCCCAGGAATCTCCTGGTCTGTGGGCAATAAAAATCCGTCTGGAAATGTGGCAACCACTCACCCTCTGTGCTCTCACTGGGAGCTGCAATCCAGTGCTGCTCCTACATGGCCATCTTGGATCCCTCCTCAGTATTTCTTTTTTCTTCTGTTTATATTAACTCACTGCTTCACCTTTTCTTTAAAACTTAAACCTTTCAACTATTGTCATCCCAAGGAGGTGCATGACCCACAGTGTACTGGTGCTGCTTTTCTTTTTTACCCCATTTCTATTCTTTCTCTCTCCCCTTGGAGTCAGAGTCTCACTCTGTTGCCCAGGCTGGAATGCAGTGGTGCAATATCATGACTCACTTCAGCATTGGTGTACACCCGTGCTCAAGAGATTCTCCTACTTCAGCCTCCTGAATAGCTGGAACTACAGGTGTGCCACCATAGCTGCCTGGTTTTTTTTTTTTTTAGAGATGAGGTCTCACTATGTGGCCCAGCCTGGTCTTGAATTCCTAGACTCAAGCAGTCTTCCTGCCTCAGCCTCCCAAAGTGCTGGGATCATAGATATGAGTCATCATACTCAGCTGGCATTCTCATTTGTAGTATAAATACAATAATATCTGCTTTTACTGTTTTATATATGTGTAATAAATGTAAAATTATAAAATGTATGAGAAAGCACTTTGAAAAGATGTAGAAGCTCAGTATTGAAGCAAATAAAGATAGAGTCTTTGTGCTTGAAGGAATGGTTGGAAGAATCCTGGAGCTATAACTGTTGTCTTCTTTTCTCTGATAGCAGCCCTAGAGGAATACTGTAGAACTGCTAAAACTTCTTAGGGCATGATTTGCAAATTGTTAACTGGATCCAGCCTTTTTTTTTTTTTTTTTTTTTTTTTGGAGAGGGAACTGAGACCCAAAGAGACTGGGTGAATTAATGTCAAGCAGCTTATAAAAAAGATTTTCCACTTTGCCTCACTTTGTTTTGCATAATGGTTATAATCGGTTTATTCTAAACAACCTGTGATTTTTACAGTGTAATCTGAAACTCTTCTTGTAACTGACATTGTGATGATTCCCCAATATTCAGTCCACCCTCAGATGATCATTCTGTCTCCAAACCAGTAATATTACTCCATTCCTTATGGCAGTGTTTGGTTCAGGAATGAGCATGTGATCCAATTCTGGTAAGCAAGAGGTAGTTCAAGGAAACATTTTCTTTCTCTTTAATGAGTCCCAGAATAAAACAGTTGCCACATAATACCGGAATTGGTCTTTTGTTAATAGTCTAAAGAAGAGGCCCAAGAATGGAAAGTGGAAACATGAAAATAACTAGTCTACATTGAGCTATATCAAGTATCCAGGTCAACCAGCTTCCCTAACTTTGTGCTCCCTGTTATAGGACAGTAAATTTTCTTACTATTTTGTGGCTTAGTTATGGTTTTCTGATACTTATAGCCAAAGCATCCTAACTCTTACTGACACTTGGTGTTTTTTCATTATTGAATATTGTGTTTTATACAAAATTATGGTTGTTTAAAACATAAGATGATTGGTTTTATGACATTTATGTGACTGTTAACTTTTCCAAGGTTGTCTACTCTAAAATAAATTTGTCTGACTCCCTGATTATCTTTTTCCTCCCATTTTTTCAAAACTGTATCTTAAGGTCTCTTCTGCTTTTTTCAGTCCTTCTTTCAGTGAGCTCAAATTTCTTAATTCAACTATTCACTTCATGTGCATGACAGCATACATAGTTTTTCAGTCTCATATTTTTCTTAATCTCTGGTTCTACATGTTCAACTACCTGTAGATCATCTCCTTTTGTGACTTATTATAACTTCAGGGTTAATAGGTCACACATTGGATTCTTCACTCTCCCATCCACTCTACTTCTGGAAAAAAAATTCATGCAACTCTCCTTTCAAAGGAAGCCATCTTGCTGCCTGTGAAGGTGTATCATCACTGACACATTGAAACTTTATTTGAGGGAATTCATGTTCAGCCTTTTGTAATTTGAAAAAAATATACTTTGAAGAATCTTTTTTGAGAATAGTAACAACCTATGGTTCAGGCTTAATAATTTGTACTTTTTGGGTTTTTAAAGAGCCTATCTCAGGACATTTTTTTGTTTTTTTCTTTCTTTTTTTTTTGAGATGCAGTCTTGCTTTGTCCCTCAGGATGGAGTGCAGTGGTGCAATTTTGGCCCACTGCAACCTCCACCTCCCAGGTTCAAGAGATTCTTCTGCCTTAGCCTCAGGAACAGCTGGGACTACAGGCGTGCACCATTGCCCGACTAATTTTTTGTGTTTTTAGTAGAGACAGGGTTTCACCATGTTGATCAGGCTGGTCTCAAACTCCTGACTTCAGGTGATCCACCCGCCTCAGCCTCCCAAAGTGCTGGAATTACAGGCATTAGCCACCGTGCCTGACTGATATTTTCTGTCTCTTACTTCGTGTAATTTTAAATATATCTTTTGTCTCTTTCATCAGTGAAGCAGACTTTTAATTTCTTTTCCATTTTCATGTTTCTTTCTTTCAAATTTCATGGTCACCTTTTCCTTTCTTCCAGTTGCACTTAGTCACTCTAGAATTGTCATTGACTCATCTTTTTCCTCTATTCTCCTTGTTCAGTCTATTATATGTTTCTTTAGAACATCTCATATTTTTTACTCTCCGCTTTTCAATACGGCAGACACTCATCATCTCCTGCCTGGGTTAATGTAATAGCCTCTTAGCCAGTGTTTTTTTTCTCTAGTTTTTATTCATTCTTTTTGCCAGACTAAGTTTACTAAGTTACTGGTTTAACTTCTATGTACCTGACACACTGGAGGTACTTGGTATACGTAGAAGGAATGATAAATAATTCTCCTTTGCCTACCAAATCAAGTCCCAGACTTATTTAATTGGCTTTCCAGAGCTTTCATGATCTGGTCCATTCTACATGTTCAATATTGTTTGCTTTTGCTTCCTAACAAGCATCTTCCATTCTATTTTAGACAAAATTATTTGTTGCCATTAGCATAATTCTTAGTTCTTTCTGCCTTTTGGTTTTGTTTTCTTCCACATTCCTTCCGACACTTGAAATGCTTTCTTTCAATGTACTTGTACTAAATAGGATTGGGCCAGGAAACAGATGGCACATTGGAATGGGTAATTGAGAAAAGATTAATGAATAAGCTCTTTACATAGCTGTAGACAGAAGTAAGGAAAACCAACAAAGGATGGTGAAGCACCCCACAGATAAAGTAGTGGGAGAATGATTAACACATCTGTACCTGAAGGGGTAAGGGAATTAAGCAGATACTGGAATCTGGAAAGAACTGTAGCTATAGCTGTAGAAGAAAGCCACAAGGAAGAAGCTGTGACCCTTTTTTTTCTTTTTCTTTTTTAAAGAGATGAGGGTGTCAGGGTGGGATTTTTTTTTTTTAAGAGATGGCAGTGGGGGATGGGGGGGGTGGTTGCTGTGGCACAATCATCGCTCACTGCAGTTTTGAACTCCTAGGCTCAAGTGATCCTCCCGCTTCAGCTTCCTGAGTAGCTAGGACCAGAGGCATATACCATCATGCCTGGCTTTTTTTTTTTTTTTTTTTTTTTCATTGCCCATGCAAGTTTTGAACTCTTGGCTTCAAGCAATTCTCCAGCCTTAGCCTCCCAAATCATTAGGATTAGCTGTGATCTTTGATAAAGATATAAAGCTATTGCTAATTTGTTGTCAGTAGGGAAGGAGCTGGTGAAATATCTCATTCTCTTTCTCTTCCTAGCCTATTGATGTGCTAGTACCTCCCACAGATTTAACCTAATTAGGAGCCAGAAGGCAGAGCGTTTGCTGTACCCACAGAGATCAGCCACATAGAGCACAGAGCAGTGTGCAGAAAGGGTGGGAAGTGAATCAGGAGTGACAGATGGAGGATATCCAGTATACTACTCATTCTACAAGGCCCAGCTCAAGGTCTACCCACTTCATTCAAACTTTCGTTCATTACTTTGATATGTGCTAATTGTTCTCCTTATACCAGATGCCAATTTGTTTGCCTGCTTTTCTAAGAACAGAGCCCTGTCTCTTGACTCACTTGGTTACTTTAGCAATCATTTTATGCAGTGTACATATCCAAAGGTGGTACGTGCACTAAGACCAATGAATTCTTTCTCCTGGATTTTGAATTTGGAGTTAGGATATACTTGGGTAAGTTTCTCCCTGGGTAGATAAGCTGTAGCATGTAGTACTTTGAAGGTATTGGTAGCCCTGTTTTCTGCTGCTCCTCTTTCAGATTCCTTTTGGGTTTTCTCCTGTCTCAGTTGACTTTATTTCTCAGCCTTCTATACTGGCTTCTTCTCTAATCAATGAATTTTCCTTAGCATTGAGTCATTTGCCATCTCCTATCCTCTAATAACTCTCTAAGTAATAGTACCTGTTTACAGATTAAATACTATTTTAAAACTATAAAATAAATGTTTTTATTTTGGGAAAAATAGAAAATACTAATCATGTAATAAAGAAAATAAAAATTTCCTATAATCTCACCACTCTAATGAATCAACTTATTTCTACAAAAGAGTCAAAAGTTTGTTATTTATCTAGTTCTTAAGACCTTTAAAAAATGAAGTAGTCAGGATTTTTAAAAATTATAATTTAAGTTCTGGGGTGCATGTACAGATCATGCAGGTTTGTTACATAGGAATACATGTGCTATGGTGGTTTGCTGCATCCATCCCCCCGTCATCTACATTAGGTATTTCTCCTAATGTTGTCCCTCCTCAATCCCCCGACCCCCTGCTCTCCCTCCCCTTCCCCCTGGCCCCCTGACAGGTCCCAGTATATGATGGTTCCCTCCCTGTGTCCATGTCTTCACATTGTTCAACACCCACTTATGAGTGAGAACATGTGGTGTTTGGTTTTCTGTTCTTGTGTCATTTTGCTGAGAATGATGGTTTCTAGCTTCATCCATGTTCCTACAAAGAACATGAACTCATTCTTGTGATTGCATAGTTTTCCATGGTGTATATGTACCACATTTTCTTTATCCAGTCTATCATTGATGGGCATTTGGGTTGGTTCCAAGTCTTTGCTATTGTAAACAGTGCCACAATAAACATGCTTGTGCATGTGCCTTTATAATAGAATGATTTGTAATCCTTTGGGTATATACCCAGTAATCGGATTGATGGGTCAAATGGTATTTCCATTTTTAGATCCTTGAGGAATCACCACACTGTCTTCCACAATGGTTGAACTAATTTACACTCCCACCAACAGTGTAAAAGCGTTCCTATTTCCCCACATCCTCTCCAGCATTTATTGTCTCCTGATTTTTTAATGATTGCAATTCTAAATGGCATGAGATGGTATCTCAATGTGGTTTTGATTTGCATTTCTCTAATGACCAATGATGATGAGCTTTTTTTCATATGTTTGTTGGCTGCATAAAGGTCTTCTTTTAAAAAGTGTCTGTTCATATACCCAGTTTTTGATGGGGTTGTTTTTTTCTTGTAAATTTATTTAAGTTCTTTGTAGATTCTGGATATTAGCCCTTTGTCAGATGGGTAGATGGCAAAGATTTTTTCCCATTCTGTTGGTTACTGGCTGACTCTAATGATAGTTTCCTTTGCTATGCAGAAGCTCTTAAGTTTAATTAGATCTCATTTGTCTATTTTGGCTTTTGTTGCCATTGCTTTTGGTGTTTTAGTCATGAAGTCCTTGCCTATGCCTATATCATGAATAGTTTTGCCTATGTTTTCTTCTAGGGTTTTTTATGGCATTAGGTCTTGTGTTTAGATCTTTAATCCATCTGGAGTTAATTTTTGTATAAGGTGTAAGGAAGAGATCCAGTTTCAGCTTTCTGCATATGGCTAGCCAGTTTTCCCAACACCATTTATTAAATAGGGAATCCTTTCCCCACTGCTTGTTTTTGACAAGTTTGTCAAAAGATCAGATGGTTGTAGATGTGTGGCATTACTTCCGAGGCCTCTGTTTCTGTTCCATTTTTCTATATATCTGTTTTGGTACCAGTACCATGCTGTTTTGATTCCTGTAGCCTTGTAGTATGGTTTGAAGTCAGGTAGCATGATGCCTTCAGCTTTTTTTTTGTTGTTGTTGTTGTTGTTTCTTAGGATTATCTTGGCTATGCAGGCTCTTTTTTGGTTCCATATGAAGTTTAAGGTGGTTTTTTCCAATTCTGTGAAGAAAGTCAGTGGTAGCTTGATGGGATATCATTGAATCTATAAATTACTTTGGGCAGTATGGCCATTTTTGTGATATTGATTCTTCCTATCCATGAGCATGGAATGTTTTTCCATTTGATTGTAGTCAGGATTTTTAATTGCACACTGATTTAATCAGCAAAGGAATTCATGGGAAGGGTATTGGTCATCTCAGACTTGAAAATTGATTACAAACAAGGGAGACTATGCAGTATCCAAGACCACAGCATAAAACCGGCTTCCACTCCTAAATGTTGTATACCACAGTTTATACCATCATTCCTGACTATAGTGAATGCTGCTACTGCTGCTGCTGCAGTGCTATCCCTGTCACCCATGGAAGCTTAAAGTTACTATACTGTCTACCAATAGATGAGTTTGCAATAGTCCTTGTTTTTTGTGATAACTAATCCAATATTCAAGACAGGTGCATCTGATTAGCAGAGCCTGACCTTGTGCTTATAAAGCTGGTACCTGGCATCTTTGCTTCTCTGGTAGATAGTGGGCTCTTATATTGTAGAAAAACTGCCACAGCCTACCAGAGAAGCAAAGATGCCACGTACTAACTTTATTAAGGGAGTTTAGATACTGTGTAGCCAAGACCAAAAATCAGATTCTTGAGTATTTAATATGATCAATATACACAGAAGGACAGCACAAACAATTGTACACCAATTCAAAAGTTGATATTTCAGGATTTTAATGTGTTTCATTGGTATCTGTGAAACTCAGTGAACATATAACTTCACAAATGAAGACTGCTTTTACATTCTTCAATTCTATTCTCTACAACACTGCTAGTTATTTTTCTAAAATGCAGATCTTGTTATGTCATTCTTCTACTCAAAATCCTTCAGTGGTTAATTCCCATTTTTAAAAATAGGATAGCATTCAAACTCTTTAGCGTGACCTACAAGTCCTTCTCAATATTTGAATCCTGCCAAATTTCTAGCAACTACCAATATTCTACTGTCCCCTGCAATAACACATTAGCTCCAGTCATATCTTATTGGTTCTGTTTCCCTGACAAATACCATGCTCTTTCATGTTTTCGTGGCTTTGTGGATGTAGAACCTTTTGATTGAAATACCTATACCCTTTGTTGTCTTTTTTGGCAAATTTATCTTTAAAGATTCTGTTCAAATACCACCTTTGCATGTAATGCCTTGTTAATACCCTCAGTTTCCCTCCTTATATTTCTTATATATTCCTCTAACATAGCACTCATTACATTGTATTGTAATTATTTTTTACATAATTATTATTATTAGAGCCTAATCCATTTGGGAATTGAGATTTCCTTATGATTTTATCTCTGAAGCTGTTTGTTGAATAAGTAATGAAAACACTGTACTTCTGGTTAGTTGATTTTGTTAGTACACTCCTTTTAAGATCCAAGGTCGTGGAGTCTATCTCTGTATGATTGATTAACTTTGCCTGATCCACAACCACAGATTATATTCCCACCTTGGCTAATTTTGCAAGGGGGAATTAGGGAAAATAGACTTTAATGAACCAATAGTATTATCTTGACATATGAAATACAACAAATTATAATTACAGGCTTAAGGATGAACTTTGAAACTGTCAGAAAAATACCTTGTTTTAGTGAAATATGTGTACTGAATTTTCTGTTTGATATGTTTCTTATTAAGGAACTAAAAAAAGTAGCCTCAGACTTGATAAAGTCGAAAGTCACACGTCAGTACAAGATGGGAGAAGAAAACATCAATCTAACAGTTAAAGAACAAAAATTTCAGGAACTTCAAGAAAGACTCAACATGGTATTTTATTAAGTGTATTTGTTTATAAAATTAGTATTTTCAGTAAAACTTATGAGAATTTCAGGATTGTAACACAAAAATATTCCTTTTTTGCAAAGTAAATATGCATAAAGGTATTATGAATCTTTTTATTAAATAATTTTTGCCGTGGACTTTAGAGACACTAACATTTGGCTAGAACTATTTTATTTCTACTTGAATATGGTTTTGAGTAATCTTGTGGTACAGTGGTGTCTCAAATGAGAAATTTTGTAGTTTTTAACATTTACAAGTTTGCACCAACCTACATTGGGTATATAATATCTTCTTCAGTTCACTGAAGTCACTGTTTCAACCACAAACAAATGCGGGTATTTTGGGCCAGGTGCAGTGGCTCACACCTGTAGTCCCAGTACTTTGGGAGGCCGAGGTGGGTGGATCACTTGAAATCAGGAGTTCAAGACCAGCTTGGCCAACATGGTGAAACTCTGCCTCTACTGAAAATACAAAAATTACCTGGGCATGGTGGTGGGCATCTGTAAAGCCAGCTACTCGGGAGGCTGAGGCATGAGAATTGGCTTGAACCTGGGAGGCAGAGATTGTAGTGAGCCAAGATCACACCACTGCTCTCCAGACTGGGTGATAGAGCAAGGCTCAGTCTCAAAAACAAAAACAAAAACAAATGTGGGTACTCTGGGGGTAGTAATAGGTCATAACACTCCAATATTTGTTTAATACTGAATTGAATGTAGAATTTGCTAAATTTTATATCATAACGTTAAGACTACTCAAATTTTAAAGCAATTGGAATTAAACGAGAAGATTAATGAAGAGATTGCCCATATTCAAGAAGAAAAACAGGTAAGCAATTTTAAGATATTTGGAATCCAGTAAATATTCTAAAAATCAGATAAAATGTGAAAAATTAATTGGAATCATACATAGCAGGCGCTCCGTGAATGTGTATTAAATGTACACATGTATGCTTTTTAAAATCAGTCTTAATATACATTTTAAAAAAACCTTAGTTTTTGTCCTTGTTACAGTAGAGCAGTGGTACCCTAGCAGATAGTTACTGAAGTTTATTTATGTGTAGTACATACTTTTTCTGGACATTGTACTGTCATTTGAATCTATTTGATGCTTATAATTATTCCATTTCTAAAAAGATGTGTGAAAGAATATTCTTCCTGTTTCTTTTTTCTCTTTTACTTTTTTTCCATTTGAGTCTGAATGTATACCATGACATCCTAGCCCATTATGACATTTTATAATATTATACCTCATATGACATTTTAGTAGTGATATATTTACTGTTGTAGGGGAGTGGTGGCAAGCCAGCAAATGTTTATTTTGGTTTTGAATTCTTCACATGTGTCTTAGAAGTCACAATTTATTCCAAAAAGACATTGTTAATTATTTGAGGGACTCTTGGAAATAATGTAATAGAAATTATTTTAGATACCATTAGAGGTGCCATTAGTTTAATATAAAGTGTTGAAATCAAACTATAAATACAATGAGTTAGGAAACTGGAAAATGTATGTGAAGAATTAGCTTAGAAACATACCTACTATCTTAAAACTTTTAAATTGATATATCATATTTGTGTATTTTCAAAGGATATCATCATTTCTTTCCAACATATGCAGCAGTTACTTCAGCAACAAATTCAAGCTAATACTGAAATGGAGGCAAAATTGAAGGAGCTAAAAGAAGATAATCAGGTTATATTTATCAATCTCTCTATATATGCTTTAGTATATATTCATCCAATTAAATTCCCCTGTTTAGTTCATTCTTCTGTCTAGTTTTATGGAGATCATTTTGAATTCTAAGGGTAAGATATTGATTTCCTTCATCAACTTGTTTTCAGTATCTAAAGTAATGAACATATATTATTCAACTTTATGTCACTAGTGAAATGTTAAATTTTATCAAGTATCTGACTTCATTTTACAAATGAAAAATCCACCCTGTTACAACAGAATGAATAGGATTTTTTTTATATACTAGAATTCTGGTCACTATCCAACACTGAAAATAAAAGGTGAAAATGTCAACCGCAGTTTAAGAGACATTCAGCCTGCTCTCAGAAGTTTGGGGTAGATCTCTCTTCACAGTAATATGGTAAAACTGGCACTGTTACCACAGCAATCACCTCATCATCCTCTTTCTAATATATATAAGAAAATGATTGAGGAGGAGAAGACTTTGTTGGCCATTGATAATTTGGGAGTGCAGGGTTCAAAAAGAGACGCCTTTTCTCTTACATCCCCAGCAGAGGTGGGTGCATTTCCCCTTATGAAGCTAAGTGAAGAAATGTACAAGAAAATCTCTTGTAGGGATTGAGATACAAGAAGGGGAGACTGCCATTTGTTCCCTGGTTAGATGCTTGAAATGCTTTAGAAAGTTGAAGGTCCACTGTAGTTTTGCCAGTAAAGTAAAATGTAATTAAGTTCATGTGGAATAAGTTAGCATTTGTTTGTTTGTTTCTTTCTTTTTTTTTTTTTTTTTTTTTGACATGGAGCCTTGCTCTGTTGCCCAGGCTGGAGTGCAGTGGCATGATCTCTGCTCACTACAACCTCTGCCTCCTGGGCTCAAGCGATTCTCCTGCCTCAGCCTCCTGAGTAGCTGGGATTACAGGTGCCCACCACCACACCCAGCTAGGCATATGTTTCTTGAATTTGGAAAGTTTACCAAGACATATCAACTGATGTCCAGTTTGGTCTACAAGTTTCAAAAAAGAAAGTTTTTGGAGTAATCTTGCCAATGGGGCTTGAAGTGTATTATTCTTCAAAAACCTTAGTGGTTCTTTGGCTTCACATGATGGAACCATGGAGGTTAGTGGAGGAGCAGGAACTGCCCTCTATGCCACTGGGCTAAGAGATGGGATGTCGAATTCAGAAAAGGGGTTGGGGATATGTTCTAATGGGGTGGCCAGTAGCAGACATTTCTATCCTTATGAAGGGGTTCTTGGTAGCAAAGGAGACAGGGTAAAGCTGAACATTTCCCATGAAAACTACAATTACCTCCCACATAAAAACTACCATCAGTCGAGGCCAGGGCCAGTTTCATGAGTATGTGACCAGTGCACTTGCATCATAGGGACCCACACTCAGAAGGGCCTCTTGCTTCAGGTTTAATGTTTCATGGTCAGTGTCTTAAAGATTTTATTTTGAGTTTACATTTTGTAAATGAAGTCTAATGGAACAATGGAGCATGTGCCAGGGGCTTGGATCCTCAGCTCAGGTATCGTCTTGTCTCCAGTATCTCCCAGGACTGGTTCTTGGCTGTTGGCTCCTCCACCCTCTGGGGACCTAGGTCCAGCTTTGCCTTCTCCTCTCTGTTCCTGTCCTGCCACTGGTGCAGTTTGACTGGCTCACATTCACAGGGACCTTTACTCTTTGGTTGGGGTGTAGGTGCAGGCAAGGAGGGCCTATGTTGGGTGCATATGCCCCACTGTATTTTGGGGTGAGGCATAACAACAGTTGTCTTTGTTGCATGTTGGCAGTGCCTTAAAATGTTAGGCAGGTGACTTGGTGGGAGTCTGCGGGGAGGATGAGTCCCTAGTCCAGGTACTGAGTGCATACCTCCTGGCAGTTGCAGTTTCCTCAGAGTCACCCATTTGCCACGGGTTGGGGTGAAGGGACCATGGGAAGGGAATATTGACTTCCCCACCCTTCCCCACCCATGTCCAGGACATAGTAGATGGATCTAGCAGCTGGCAGGACAGGGAACCTGGTAGTTGGCAGCTCTCGCTTGTGCTGAGTTGTGTGATGAGGCCCTTAGGCACCTATGAGGGTCTACATTTGCCTGGCGAGTATCCCCAAGCCTAGAGGATCATGATATTAAATAGAAAATAAAAGGCACCATGACAAATTGAAAGAGAGAGAGGGGCTGCAAAGAAGAGAAAAAGTTTTATATTTTAGTACCGTTATCTAGTCCTAAAAAGTACTATTGAGTAGCACTTCTTCCCCTGTGTTTTTCTTACCAGGCCCAACAAATTACGTAGAGTCTGTCATTGAATGGAACCGAATTGAGCTTGAGCAACGCAACATTTATTAATATCTCCTCACCATTGATGTTCTATGGCTTGTCATGTAACAAAAGTTCTGCCTTCCTTATTTCTCTTATGTGTCCCAAATACTATAGGAGAGGGAGTGAGAGGTGGTATCCTAGCGTCAGACCTCTCCCTTCTTTTAATCCCTTCACCTATTCCAATAAACGACTAGTGAAAAAAAAGTCTCTGAAAGTCCAGCTATTAGCAAGTCCCTACCTCCCATCTCCCCTGCCCACTCCAGTTAGATAACTGGAACTATTTCTCCAATATGTTGAAACTTCTCCCAAGCAACATACGATATAATATAACTAGGTTGTTTATGAATAGCTGTTAACAAGAGCATCTTCTAATCCAAATAAATGAGTTGAGAGTTTTAGGGCAAACAAAAGATTAAAGATTATCTAATCCAACCGTTTCATTTAATGAAAAGAGAGACCCAGGAAATATAGGCAGTGTAGTTCAAAGCCTCATAATTAGCAGCAAAATTAGGATTAAATATATTGTGATTTGAATCCAGCACTATTTCTATAACATACTGTTATTTTTCCTAGATCTGTGAGAGCTTATCTAGCAATTTTGTTAGATCAGTTATACTAAGATCTTAATTCTTAACTTGTCCCTTCGTGAGCTCTGAGTCCAATACTTGCATACTGCTGAATTTTACAGAGCCTATATATAGTTATGTGTTTGTCTGAGTTAATGGTAACTCTAAATATAACTTCAGGATCTTTTGACTATGACTGCCAATCATTAAATAATCAAATGCCTCTTTTCCCCTCAAATGCCTTTCTCTTTGACTGCTGCAAGTATTACCTGAGCCTTGATAGTACATAGAGAAACTAGATTTTATGCACTTAAATTTTAAAGTATTGTCAAAAACAGGATAGAATTGTCAGGTTTTTATTTTGATAATAAAGATAATTAAGAATGCAAACAAAACAATCTATTATTACTATCATTGTATGAAAGAGAACATTTTAACAGCAAACATATATTAAAGACATAATCTCAGGATAAAGGATAGTCCTTTATAAGAAAAGGCATTTAATGACCTTATATTGACATTTTTTTTTTGCTGTGGACTAGTGAATATTTTGTCATGGATCAGTACTTGTCTGCAGACTGGTGTCTGAGAACCACTGAAATACAGCATAACAAAATATTAATGTTGAACTGTTGCTGAGGATTATGCTGAGATATCTCAAGTGTTTTCTTGAGCATTCTCATTCTACCTATACTAAAAGGGATCATTACTCTTGATAATGGCCAACTGTTTTTCAGTGCTCTGCAATCATACTGTCATCTGTCTTACTTGTCTAGTAGTAAAATTTAGAGCATAGAAAGCTAAATTCTCATAATAGGAAATATTTTATAGTGTGATTTAATTATAGTTTAGTCCAGTTGTAAGCATAGATATGTTCCTATAGTCATAGTATTAACAAGAATAATTTACTTAGTTTTTTCTGAAGTTATATTAATATAGTATTACTAGAATAATTTACTTAGTTTTTGGAAGATTAAAGTATTAGCAAATGGTCTCATTTTGAACTTTCACAATATCTTTTTTTTTTTTTCCAGAGATGGTTTTCAAAAGAGAGAGGCATTTGGATTATCTAAGTTATTGGAGTCATGGTCAAAAGACCCTAGCATTATGTTTATAGTCACCATTAACTCAGAGAAACACATAATTATATATTTATGAATACCATAGGCTCTGTAGAATTCAACAGTACTTAAGTACTGGACTTAGAGCTCATGAAGGGACAAGTTAAAGAGTTGTGGTCTTAATAACAAATTGCTAGATCAACTGTCTTTGTTATCCAGATGAAAAGATACCCCAGATAATTTCCTAATAGAATATACTATACTTAATCTTAGCCAAAAAGCCAAGAAGGAATCCCTGATAGAATATATATATATATATAAACTCCATGGCCTGGTGTGGTGGCTCACACCTGTAATTCCAGCACTTTGGGAGGCCAAGGCGGGCAGATCACCTGAGCTCAGGAGTTTGAGACCAGCTGACCAACATGGTGAAACCCTATCTGTACTAAAAATACAAAATTAGCCTGGCATGATGGCGCATGCTTGTAATCCCAGCTACTCGGGAGGCTGAGGCAGGAGAATTGCTTGAACCTGGGAGGCAGAGGTTGCAGTGAGCCAAGATCACATCATTGCACTCCAGCTTGGGCAACAAGAGTGAAACTCTGTCTAAAAAAAGAAAAAAGAATATAAACTCCATAAGGACAGCAACATTTCCATTGACGTAGCGTAGAAACCTAAAATGGTCCCTGGCACATCATAGTAGCTCATTAAATATTCTTAATGAAAAAATGAACAGTGAATAAACTTACAGTCTTTCCAAGTTCAGATATTACCTGGTCAGGACTTCTAGTTAAACATGTTTAGCCCCACATTACATGTTTTTGAAACTGCAATAAAATGACACTAAAATATCCATAAGGACAAGGAAATGGGGAGGAAACAATAGAAGTACTAAAAAGTACTAAAAAGTACCAACCAGATGGACATTTGGCAATTTACTTAGCACAAGAGAAGTAGAAACTAAGTCAAAGATGCAGAAATGGTCAGGAATTGCAAGTATCATGTGCCTCTAGAAGTACAGTATGCAACTGAAGCCAAAAACTAGATCTGTGTAAGAAGCCATTGCAACTCCGGTTTCTCCTTCCTACCCTACACAAGTAGACACTGCTCCTCTCCTACTTTGCAGAAGATTGGAGGTTTCTTTTGGAGAATCTGAGGGACAGCTGAGGTTTGGGGAGAAAAGGGATCTAGTGGTTTGCTGAAGCCAGCTTTTGCCAGTGGGAGCTGGTTGTTAGATATTAAGGAATTTTGTGAACTGGTTGTTAAACCAATGGTAGTTTGAAATTGACTATGATGTAAATATTTAACATGAATGAAAATGGCAAATGCTTCAAATCAGGCCTTTTTTTTTTTTGAGAGCTATTTTATCAGTTTACTACTAAAAGTATGATATTGACAACGGGTTGGAAAGTCTGAATTCTGAAGAGTGAGACCTTCCAGTCCAGTATCCTCATTTAGAGGGCAGCTAGCCTAATTCTCAGCCAAAAAAAAAATGGAAGATTCCTTTTAGGGGAAACTAAACTGCCCAAGAGAAAAGACTATAGCTGCTACAGTTAAGCTTTCCCAGTGAAATAGCTCAGTCAGATCAAGCCACAGTGAAACCTACCATTTGACAAACTTTCAACCGGCATTTTAATGCCTCATTCTTTTTTTTTTCTTTTTTTTTTATTGCATTTTAGGTTTTGGGGTACATGTGAAGAACATGCAAGATTGTTGCATAGGTACACATGTGGCAGTGTGATTTGCTGCCTTCCTCCCCTTCACCTATATCTGGCATTTCTCCCCATGCTATCTCTCCCCAACTCCCCACCCCCCACTGTCCCTCCCCTATTTCCCCCCAACAGACCCCAGTGTGTAGTGCTCCCCTCCCTGTGTCCATGTGTTCTCATTGTTCAACACCTGCCTATGAGTGAGAACATGCGGTGTTTGATTTTCTGCTCTTGTGTCAGTTTGCTGAGAATGATGGTTTCCAGGTTCATCTATGTCCCTACAAAGGACACGAACTCATTGCTTTTGATGGCTGCATAATATTCCATGGTGTATATGTGCCACATTTTCCCTGTCCAGTCTATCATCGATGGGCATTTGGGTTGGTTCCAGGTCTTTGCTATTGTAAACAGTGCTGCAATGAACATTCGTGTGCACGTGTCCTTATAGTAGAACGATTTATAATCCTTTGGCTATATACCCAGTAATGGGATTGCTGGGTCAAATGGAATTTCTATTTCTAGGTCCTTAATACCTCATTCTTAAATATGAATAGGTAGTTAAGGATTACTGGACCTTTGAAGAAAGTCTCTGGTATGGTTTGGATATTTATCCACCCAAATCTAATGTTGAGATGTAATCCCCAATGTTGGAGGTGGGGCCTGGTGGGAGGTGTGTGGGTTATGGGGTGGATTCCTCATGGCTTGGTGCTGTCCTCAAGACAGTGAATGAGGATAGTGAATGATCTCATTTTCATGAGATCTGGTTGTTGAAAAGTGTGTGGTACCTGCCTGCCCAGCCCTTGCTCCTGCTTTCACGATGTGATGTGCAAGGTCCTACTTCACCTTCCGCCATGAGTAAAAGCTTCCTTAGGCCTTCAGAAGCAGATGTTAGTGCTATGCATCCTGTACAGCCTGTAGAAACATGGGGGCAATTAAACTTCTTTTCTTATAAATTACCCAGTCTCAGGGATTTCTTTAGCAATGCAAGAACAACCTAATACAGCCTCCAATATGAAAAACAGACAAATAGGATAATGAAAAAACCTTGTAGAAGCTAAGAAAGTATATTTGGTTAAAGGGAATATGTTAATCTACAAAACGAGTTTATAAAAAAACTCTTATAGAATCAAAGAAAGCCCTTAAGATAAATATATTAACAGACATAAAAAGTGCAATGGAAAGGTTGGAAGATAATACTGTCTTCCAAAAAGTAGAACCAAAAGATAAAAGGATGGAAAACAGGAGAGAAAGGAAATTAGGGGGGTCAGTTCAAGATGTCTGGTGAGTGTCAGAGAAGAGAGAAAATAGAAGGAGAGGAAATGACCAAATAATTAATACAAAAAAGTTATCCAGGCATGACAGATATGTTTGTCTTTCCCAATACCAATGCATATCATTATGAAATTTTGTACTACACATAAAGATTCTAAAACTGTACAAGAAAGTAGGTCATACACAGTGATTAAGAATGAGAATGATAACATAAGGTTTCAGACTTCTCATTGGCAACACTGTAACGTAGAAGACAACAGAACCATGCCTTCAGATGTTGGGAAAAATTTTATTTCAAAAAAATTTGCCAAGTATTGGTAGAGTAAAGACATCTTCAGACGTACAGCGTCCCAAAAAATTTACCATCCTATGCCTCCCTTATCAAGAAGTAATAGAATGTTTGCTCTACAAGACAAGGGAGTAAACCAAGAACGGAAACTATGGGACCTGGGAAACAGTGACAGAAGTGAAAAAGGGTATCCTCAGAGATAACCTAATTTGTATGCCTGACAGAGATAAGTAGGTCAAAATTGTAATGGAAGGATGGATGTCTCCACAAAACTGAAACTGAGAGAATACCTGAAGTAGGCAATTTCCTTTAGATGGAGTTATTGGGTACAGACAAGAAAGGATTGACATTGCTAGTACACTGTTTTAAAAGCATGATGTTCTTGTCATTTATTATTATTAGGATAGAGAATGTGGGTTATTCTCCCATATCTTCTCTAAGATTCTATTTGTCTTCTAAAATACAGTATGTTATCAATAAAAAATATTTGTTAGATTTAGTAATAAGCATCTATTATACACACTATAAATATTTAGAAACTACTCTGTTATTATAGTTATGCACCACATAACAATGTTTTGGTCAATGATAGACCACATATAAGATGGTGGCCCCATAAGATTATAATGGTGGTAAAAATTCCTATCGTCTGCTAGCATCATAGCCATCATATTGTCATAGCACAATGTGTTATTCACATGTTTGTTGGTAATACTGGTATAAACAAACCTACTGCACTATCAGCTATAAAAAGGTGTAGCACAGGCCGGGCATGGTGGCTCACGCCTGTAATCCTAGCACTTTGGGAGGCTGAGGCGGGTGGATCACGAGGTCAGGAGTTCAAGTCCAGCCTGACTGACATGATGAAACCCCATCTCTACTAAAAATACAAAAATTAGCTGGGCGTGGTGGTAGGCGCCTGTAATCCCAGCTACTCAGGAGGCTGAGCCAGGAGAATTGCTTAAACTCAGGAGGCAGAGGTTGCAATGAGCTGAGATCACACCACTGCATTCCATCCTGGGTGACAGAGTGACACTTGGTCTGGGAAAAAAAAAAAAAAAAAGTGTAGCACATACAATTATATATAGCACATAGCACATAATACTTGATAATAATGACTGTTACTGGTTTATGTATTTATTATACTATACTTCTTATCATTATTTTAGTTTACTCCTTCTGTTTATTAAAAAAGTTGGCAGAACATGATGGCTCACGCCCGGTAATCCCAACACTTTGGGAGGCCGAAGCGGGGGATCACGAGGTCAGGAGTTTGAGACCAGCCTGACCAACATGGTGAAACCCCATCTCTACTAAAAATACAAAAATTAGCCAGGTATGGTGGTGCATTCATGTAATCCTAGCTACTCAGGAGGCTGAGGCAGGAGAATCACTTAAACCTGGGAGGCGGAGGTTACAGTGAGCCAAGATTGCACTCCAGCCTGGGCCACAGAGCAAGACTCCATCTCAAAAACAAAAACAAAAATGTTAACTGTGAAACGGCCTCAGGCAGGTTCTTCAGGAAGTATTCCAGAAAAGGTAGTATTATCATAGGAGATGACAGTTCTATGGGTATGATTGCCCCTGAAGACTTTCCAGAGGGAAAACATGTAGAGGAGGAAGATAGTAAGTAATACTGATAATCCTGACCCTGTGTAGGCCTAGGCTAATGTGTGTTTGTGTGTTAGTTTTTTTTAGATAATATTTATAGTGGCTTTATTAATAATCATTAAAAACTAGAAACAGCACAAATGTCCAACCCAGAGATGAATGTATAAACAAATTATGGTGCATCAATACAACAGACTATGCAGCAGTAAAAGGGAACCAGCTACTGAGCACACAACAAAATGGATTAATCTCAAATGCATTTTGCTAAGTAAAGAAGTCAAACTCAAAAGGCTACATACAGTGTTGTTCCGTGATTCCTTTTATAGGACATTCTCCAAAAGCCACAGTTAGAGAGACCGAGAACAGATTATTGATGGTCAGTGAAGACTAAGGGTACTGCAAAGTGGCCCAAGGGAACTTTTGGGAGTAACAAAACTGCTCTCTGTATCTCCTGGGAGTTACATGACCATATGTATTTGTCAAAGTGAACGATTGAGGAGGGAAATGGGAGTTTCTATTTAATGGATACAGAATTTCTATTTGAGATGATGAAAAAGTTCTGAAAATGGATAGTGGTGATAGTTGCACAACATTTTGAATATACTCAGTGCCACTGAAACGTACATCTAAAAATGGTTAAATGGTAAATTTTATGTTACATATATGTATTTTTAACTTTTATTTTAGGTTCAGGGTTACATGCGCAGGTTTGTTATATAGGTAAATTGAGTGTTACAGGGTTTGGTGTACAGATTATTTCGTCACCCAGATAATAAGTATAGTACCTGACTGGTAGTTTTTCAGTCTCACTCCACCCTCAAGTAGGTCCTGGTGTCCATTGTTCCCTTCTTTATGTTTATATGTGCTTAATATTTAGCTCCCACTTATAAGTTGGAACATGTGGTATTTGATTTTCTGTTCCTGTGTTAGTTTTCTTAGGATAATGGCCTCCAGCTCCATCCATGTTGCTGCAAGGGACATGATCTAATCCTTTTTTATGGCTGTGTCATATTCCATGGTGTATATGTGCCACATTTTCTTTTTCCAGTCTACATGGCTGAGCATTTAGGTTCATTCCATGTCTTTGCTATTGTGAATAGTGCTGTGATGATGTACCTTAGTTTTTGACCAAAAAGTTTAAAAAGGAAGAATTTAAAAATAGAAAGCTTATAGAATAAGGATATAAAGAAAGAAAACATTTTTGTACAGCTGTACAATCTGTGTAATTTAAGTGTTATTACAAGAGTCCAAAAGTTAAAAAAATGAATTTATAAAGTCAACTAAGTTTGATTTATTGTTGAAGAAAGAAAAAATTAAAAGGAAAATTTAGTGTAGCCTAAGTATACAGCATTTGTAAAGTCTATGTTAGTGAATAATAATGTCCTAGGCCTTCACATTCACTGACCACTCCCTCACTGACTCACCCAGAGCAACGTTCATGGTAAGTGCCTTATATAGTTACATGTATACCATTTTTAATCTTTTATACCTCATTTTTACTGTACCTTTTCTATGTTTAGATATCTTTAGTTATAAAAATACTATTGTGCTACAATTGCCTATACTAGTCAGTGCAGAAAGATGCTGTACAGGTTTACAGCATAGGAACAATAGGCTATATCATATAGCCTACATGTATAGTAGGCTATACCATCTAGGTTTGTGTAAGTATACTCTGTGATGTTCATACAGTGACAAAATCACCTAATGATGGAATTCTCAGAACATATCCCTGTCCTTAAGCAACGCATGACTGTATATACCTATAAATTAAGGAACTGTTACTTTTATAAAAATATTTATGTTATCCTGAAATAGAGGCAATCAAAATAGGTATTCATTGGGTGCTCTTAAAATGCATAGCTTCTTATAAGCAAGAGGAGACTCTCCATGTTAAAACTGTAAAATGCTTATTAGATATGTTGCCATGATTTTACATAATTTATCTTTGCATATTGATATCTTAGATGTAATTGAGAACTCTCTAAATAGATGGAGTACTGTGAATAATATGGAATTCAAACGAGATGGATTTATATATGTAATATGGAAAGTAAGAAAGACTTTTTTTTTTTTTAAAAAAAAGGCAGATGACAGAACAGTGTGTATGATATGGTCTCATCTGTATTTAAATATATATATATATATATATTTTTTACATACTTTTATGCTTATATAGACAATTTCTGGAAAGATATACAAGAAACTGCCAAGGTGGTTACTTGTGGGGAGGAAAACTGAGAGGATAACTTTACCTTTTTCTTTTAATATCCTTTTGTGTGGCTTGACATTTTTAACCTGAATGTACATAGCTTTATAAACAAAGATTACAGATGTATTAGGCATGTAGATAGGCGTTCTATCACTATCTTTTTGTAAAAATTTACTTGGGTTATCAGCAGACATTGGAGAAACCTAATAATATTGATGACACTGATTTAATAGCTTTAAAAACCTAGTCTTAGAAAACACGTGGTAGTATTTTTACTCTATAAGTTTAGTTTGTGGGAGGAAGAGTGTGGTGGTGATTCTGTTAGTTCAATGAAGTAATTAAGTTAATATGGTAAATATTTAAGTTATGCTTAAAAAGTGTTAATTTGAAATTAAAATTAAAATTGTATTTAAGAGTTTTTCTAGCCAGTTAATTTCTAAAATAAACAGATAATAGAAAAAATGTTCTGTGGTAGTTAAATTTCTTTAGTTGAGTTAGGTTGGATTGTGCTACATTTCATACTTTTCAGTGCTGTACTTTATATTACTTTTTCAGAACATTAAAACTTATGCAGTGAAACTGAATAATGGCAATGTTTTTATACCCTTTTATAGCCATTTCTTTATCATAACCTCCCCCTATTCTCTGTTAGCTAAACTATAAGCACCTTTCCATTAATTTATGAAAATTATAGTTGAGATAGCACATTATCACTGATCTGTATGGCACTTTCAGCATGTTAGAAGCAAAGGTCCAAGCAACATAAAACACATCAAAATTCATTAATGTGGTATTGATTATTTTTTGGATAATTAATTTTATTGCAGACCCTTGAAAGAGATAATGAGCTGCAAAGGGAGAAGGTAAAAGAAAATGAAGAAAAGTTTCTTAATCTTCAAAATGAGCATGAAAAAGCACTGGGAACTTGGAAAAGACATGTAAGTTTATTCAATAGTAAAATATTTTAAATAGTTTTAGACATGTAAAATAACTGTAAATGCTAAGAAAATACTGCACAAATATTAGAGGACTAAAATCAGACACATTTTTTTTGGTCTCATATTTCCAAAAAGGTGAATGCTTTTTAAAAGCTAAATTTAATGAAATTCCCTGTAATGCTTTTATGCATGGAAGACCACACAAATACACGTTTGTGTATATATGCATATGTGTTTGTGTGTATGTGTGTGTGTATGTATGTATTTGAGCTCCTGTATATGACAAAGAAAAATTAATTTACTTTTTAATAAAACCATTGCATAGTATTTTAGTAAATGAATAAAATAATTATATTATTATTAACTGATCTGTTTTGCTTTCTTCAGCAGTTTTGTTGAGATATATTAGAGCCATGTTTAGAACATGTATGCAGTAGTTGAGTTCTATAGTATTAGCATTTTATCATATTAACAACATAAGAGTTGATATATTTTAAACATGGCTATTTCCTTAAATCACATTTGTTTATTTTATAATAAATTTTAATTCAGCAAAGCAGATAAAATAATAGTGTAAAATGATATAAATTGAAGTTGTGAAATATAAAGATTTATGTTAGACATTGGTGGACCCCAAAATTGATTATTCTATGTTAATATCAATTTGCATTGCATTTTAAATTCTTTTAAAATAAATGACAGAGTAAAAAGTCACTATGAGTTTATGAAGCTTTATTTTGGGAATGTATTATTATGTTTTAGACTATTATGTTAATTATATAATATAGTAATGGATATCTAAATACCAGCTTGATAATACTTTCTGTAGCTTATTTTGTTTGATTTAAATTATTATATAAGTAACTCTTGATTTGATTCATTTGGAACTAGCATGTTTTCTTAATTTATATTTTGGAGATATCAAGTCTTCACTGATATTTTGATAAGGTTTACTTAAATCTAAGAAAAATAGTTTGTATTTAATTGTAGAATACTAAAAAATTCTTAATTTCTATACTAGTATAATTTATCATTAAGCAGCAAGCATAGTAATGTTCATTTTAGCATCAGTTAATCTACATTTTATCCCTGTACCTTCTTTTCATCCCCAGTGTTTAAAACCCTATGGAAATATTGCTGTCAGGATAAGGAAAACTGTTTAAGTGAAAAGGAAACATAAACTTAAATATGCCAAACATGCAAAAAAACCCCAAAAAGATCAGTTTAGCTAAGAAAATTAAACATTCGTTTTCTCTGAGACTACAACTATGCCCCTCTCTCAAGAAAAAAACAAAAGCTATTATGAAAAATAAGCAGTTTCATTGGTGAGGTCTCAGTCTATAAATGTGGATAAAGTTGGTTTTATCTTAGAATTTTTAAGTTCTGCAATAATTTTGCTTCCATTATGCTTTGATAATAAACAGAATATAGATAAGAAAAAGCTGCCTTCATTCTATAAGAGTTTTCTTCAGTAGGATATCACATTTACTTTTTAATTATATTTCTATATGTAAGTTTTTCATCATTCTTGAGTGAAGGACAATAGTAGTGTGGCTACTGAGATTGGATCAAGATGGGTTAAAAAAACAAAGATACTGATAAAAATAAATTGGAATCATATAAACTGCTGTTTCATATTTGATCATTCAAAAAATAAACAGTGAAAGAAAATACTATGCTAATAAAACTTCTTGCATATTATTAGATAATATATTTAAAATTCATTGAAATATTAAAATAATAAGATTTATTAGCATAAAGGTGAAATTTGAAGTTATAGGTGAAATAAGATCATTTTAAAAATAGGCTGGGCACAGTGGCTCATGCCTGTAATCCCAGCACTTTGGGAGGCCAAGGCGGGCAGATCACGAGGTCAGGAGATCGAGACCATCCTGGCCAACATGGTGAAACCCTGTCTCTATTAAGATACAAAAAATTAGCCAGGTGTGGTGGTGCATGCCTGTAGTCCCAGCTACTCTGGAGGCTGAGGCAGGAAAATCCTTGAACCTAAGTGGCGGAGGTTGCAGTGAGCCAAGATCACACCACTGCACTCCAGCCTGGGCGATGGAGCGAGACTCTCTCATAAAAAAAAAAAAAAAAAAAAAAAAAAAAAGGCTGGCCACAGTGGCTCACACCTGTTATCTCAGCACTTTGGGAGGTCAAGGCAGGCAGATCACCTGAGGTCTGGAGTTCAAGACCAGCCTGATCAACATGGAGAAACCTCATCTCTACTAAAAATAAAAAATTAGCTGGGTGTGGTGGTGCATGCCTATAATCCCAGCTACTCGGGAGGCTGAGGCAGGGAATCGCTTGAAACCAGGAGGTGGAGATTGCAGTGAGCCAAGATCGTGCTATTGCACTTAAGCCTGGGCAACAAGAGTAAAACTTCATCTCAAAAAAAAAAAAAAAAAAAACGTGAGAGAGAGAAAGGAACTGGGTCAAGGAAGAAAAATATTAGGAATGAGAGTAGAATCTATTTGTAGGCTGACAAGAAGATGCTGAGAGACTGAGAATAGGCAGAAGAAAAGAGAAAATTCCTAGAATTAGGACTAAGGGAGATAGGAGAGGAAGGGATAAAGAACACCTGGAGAGTTAAGCCTTGGAAAAGAAACACCTTGCAGAGATAGATTTAAAGATGGTTAAAATAGGTGAAATGAACAAAGTAACATGAGTTTTCATCTGCTGGCCTCTATATAGGGCTTTATAGAGAATATTAATTAGAAAAATATTAGGAATAGTAATTACAGTATTTACAATAAGGAATGTTACAAGTAGTTGTGGGATTTGTGGTAGGAGTTTTAAAGTTGTTCAAGAGAAACTTTTATAAAAAGCTTTTAAACTTTTATAAAACCCCAAATATGCCTTTCCATGACAAAAGGATATTTTTCTCCTCAGTGGAACATACCTTGTCTCATATTTGAGACTTCTGTGAGAGTACTCCTGTCCCCCAAAATAGAGATTATTAAATTTTATAGGCAGTGAAAGTCTAATTTATAGATGTAAATATCAGGCTGACATGTCAGTTTCGATGGTACCACTTAGTGCTTAGTACTCATGTAGTAGAATTCAAATCTGTATATGCAGTTTGCAACAAGAAAATTAAACTTTGAGAAAACAATGAAAGTATAGTGTTTGTATAATATCAAATTCATAAATTCTTATTTATGAATTTGTTTTTTGTTTTTTATGAATTTAAATAAATTTTTTTTTTATGAGACAAGAGGTGGTTTAATATTGTCATTAAGGACACAGCCTTTAGATTTAGCTTTGGAATTAAATCCTCACTGCCACTTTATCTCGGCTTGATCTTGGGACAAGTTACTTAGTTTCTCTGAGCCTCACATTTCCTACCTGTAAATTGGACATAATAATACCTTATAGGGTTTTGATAAGTATGCAATTATGCTTATTAACCAATCAGCCCAATTCAGTAAAGGGTAGCTCTTAGTATTAGTAATTACTTTGTGATTGTTTTTATTCTTTGACTATTTCCTGAAACTTTTGTTAATGAAGTGTTTTCAGATAAAACGTATTTATATACTTGATATACTTGTTTATTCTGGTTACATTTTATAATAGGTTGAAGAACTTAATGGAGAAATTACTAAGATTAAAAATGATTTATCATCCCTTAAAGAAACTCATACTAAGTTACAAGAAAATTGTAACAAATGCAATCAGAAAACCTTTGAGGAAGACAAGAAGTTTGAGGTAAAATTTAAGTATGTTGTGGGGTACATCAAAGAAATTAAGACTGTCACTGTAATTTTTTTCCCTATTTTATACTTTAAATTTCTCAACTTAAAAAAAATGAGTATATGCATGTGGTCTCTAATACATTTTTAGTTAATTTCTGTATACAGTATGACATAAGGATTGAAGGTCATTTTCATATGTGAATTTTGAATTGTTCCAGCACAAATATTTGTCAAAAATACTATTTTCTCTCCCATTGTACTTTAGTACTTTCTTTGAAAATCACTTGATCAAATATATATGAGTCTTTTTCTGAACTCTTTATTATGATCCATTGATTATATGTCTTATAGCCAATACAACACTGTCTTTATTAATGTAGCTTGTTAAGAAGCTACAAAATATAGCTTAATTCCTTCAATATTGTTCTTTTTTCAAAAAACCTTTTTGCTATTCTAAGTCCTGTATTTTCTTATCACTTTTAGAATCAGTGTCTCGATTTCTATTTTAAAAGTCTGTGGGATTTTGATTGACATTCAGTCTTCCAATTGATGAACATGGTATAGCTTCCATTTCTTTGGATATTTTTAAATCTCTCTCAGAAATGTTTTGTAGAGTTTATCATACAGGTCTTGGAAATTTTATATTAAATTTATCCCTGAATATTTTATGTCTTGCGATCCTAATGTAAACAGTATTTAAAATTTTTATTTTTGTAATTGTTCATTGCTTACATATAGAAGTATATTTTTTTGAGACAAGGCCTTACTGTGTTGTCCAGGCTGTACATGAACTTCTGGGCTCAAGTGATCCTCCCACTTCAGCTTCCTGGGTAGCTGGGATTACAGGGATGGACCACCATGTCCAGTGTATAAGTACAATTGGTTTTTGTATATTGACCTCACTTTAAAATTAATTTATTGTTATAGTAGTTGTTTTCATTGAACTTTGGGGGTTTCTATAATAGATGATCGTGTTGTTTGCAAGTTTAAGACAGTTTTACTTCTTTCTTTCTAAAACTCTGTATGCTTTTTTCATCCCCTCAATTTATGCACTAGCTAGGACCCTCTAATCTATGTTGAATAACGATTGTGAGAGTGGGCATGCTTGCCTTGCTTCTCATCTTAAATGGAGACTATTTAGTCTTTCACTATTTCTTATATGTTTTCATTTATACTCTTTATCAGTTTCAGAAAGTTTCCTTTTACACCTGGTTTGCTGAGCTTTTATCACAAATGAGTTTTTATCATGAATGGTCATTAAATTTTGTCAGATGCTTTTTCTGTATCTATTAAGATGATCGGTTTTTACTTTATTCTTTTCATATTAATTATATTAATTGATTTCCAGATGTTGAAATAACCTTGCATTCCTGGGGTAAACTTGAGTTGGTCATAATATATTTTCCTTTTTATATGTGGCTAGATTTAAATTGCTAGTGCTTTGTTAAGGATTTTGCATTGATGAGGAATGTGGATCTGTAAGTTTTGTTTATTTTTTCTTTACAATCTTTGAACTGGTTTTTGTGTCGAGTAATACTGGTAAAATAAACTAATATGGAATATATTCCTTTCAATGTATAGGTTTGGTATAATTTCTTTATTGAATGTTAGGTCGAATTCACCAGTGGAGCTATGTGGACTTTCTTGGTTCGAATATTTTAAATAACAAATTCGGTATTATTTACAGGGCTATTCAGATTCTCACTTATTATATTGGTGTGCAGGAAAGAGTTAATATAGCAGCCCTGTGAATGCTGTACTTAGAAAGACCTGCTAGTAAGGTTGGCCCCTGGCTGATGCCTAAAAACTTGAATTTTGGGAGGGTTCTCACCATTTCCTGATAAGAGTGGCTCACTGTATTTAAACTGCTGGTATTCTGAACAACTGGTTTCTTTCTGGGATGCTAGAACTTTGGCACATGCTAGGTAGCGGGTACCTGTATGAACAGCACCCCCCCCACCAAAAATTTGGGCATTGAGTCTCTAATGAGCTTCCCTGGTAGACAACAATTCACATATGTTGTCACAATTCAGTGCTGTAGGAGTTAAGCTTGTCCTATGCGACTCTACTAGAAGATGAAGTCTGGTTCCTCCGGATTGCAACTCATGTGCCTTTTCCTTTACCTATTTTTCTTTGTATTCTTTTCTGTATAATAAATCTTAGCCATGTGTATGGTTATATATTGATTCCTATGTGTCCTCCTAATGAATCTGATTTTGGTTGTTGTGGAACCACCAAAACAGTCTGGGTAATTTTTATCTTTCAAAGAGCTTGTCGTTTTCATAAGATGTGAAATTTAATGGCTAGGGTTGCTCATAATATTATCTTATTATTATATTCCTCTAGGATCATAGTGATGTCCCTCTTGTCATTCTTAATATTAGTAACCTGTGTCTTCTCTCTCTTGCTGTCTTTTTTTCTTGATCATTTTAGTTGGTATTGGTAACTTGTATCTTCTCTCTCTCTCTCACACTCTTTTTTTCTTGATCATTTTAGTTAGAGGTTTTCAGTTTTATTGATCTTTTCAAAGAACCAGGTTTTGGGGTGAGTGTGGTGGTTCACACCTGTAATCTCACGACTTTGGGAGGCTGAGGTGGGTAAATCACCTGAGGTCAAGAATTTGAGATCAGCCTATCCAACATGATGAAACCCCATCTCTACTAAAAATACAAAAATTAGCCAGGCATGGTGGTATGTACCTGTAGCCCCAGCTACTCAGGAGGCTGGGTGGGGAGAATTGATTGAACCTGGGAGGTGGAGGTTACAGTGAACCGAGATGGTGCCACTGCACTCCAGCCTGGGCGACAGAGCGAGATTCCATCTCAGATACCATCTCTACTTAAAATATAAAATTAGCTGAACATGGTGGCATATACTTGTAATCCCAGCTACCCAGGAGGCTGAGGCAGGAGAATCACTTGGACCCAGGAGGTGGAGGTTGCAGTGAGCCGAGATCATGCCATTGCACTCCAGCCTGGGCAACAAGAGCAAAACTCTGTCTCAAAAAAAAAAGAAACAAAGTAAAGAAAAACAAAACAACAACAACAGCAAACCAGATTCGGGTTTCATTCATTTATCTTCCATGTTTATTTATTTGTTATTTTATTGATTTTTGCTATTAACTTTCTTATTCTCTTTACTCTGCTTACTTTGGATTTAATTTGGTTTTCTTTAATTTGCCTTTTTTCTTTTCTAAGTTAACCACTTAAAGCTATAACATTTTCTCTGAGCACTGCTTTAGTTGCATCCCACAAATTACGATACGTAGTTTTTTCATTTTCGTTCAGTTCAAACACAACTCT
>NW_022436954.1:29981778-30040688 GCF_009761245.1 Sapajus apella
GCACACGTATAAACATGAAGCAAAAACCGACAGAACTGAAAAGAGAAAAATAAATTCACAGTTACAATTAAAGATTTCAACGTTCTTATCTCACTAATTGATAGAACAGGTACACACACACACACACACACACACACGCAATCTGTAATGATAGAGAAGACTTGGACAATACCAACCAACCAACTTGACCCAATTGACATTTATAAAACATTCCACTAATCAGCTGGGTGTAGTGGGTGACACCTGTAATCCCTTTGGGAGGGTTGCACTTTGGGAGGCTGAGGCAGGTGGATCACCTGTGAACTGGAGTTCAAGACCACCCTAGGCAACTAAAATAGAAAAAATTAGCCAGGCATGGTGGCACATACCTGTAGTCCCAGCTACTCAGGAGGCTGAGACAGGAGAATTGCTTGAACCTCTGAGGCAGAGGTTGCAGTGAGCCAAGATGGCACCGCTGCACTCCAGCTTGGGCTGCAGAGTGAGACTCTGTCTCAAACAAAACAACAACAAAAAATCATTCCACCCACCAACAGCAGAACACACATTCTTTTCAACGGCACATGAAATATTCACCAAAATAGACAATACACTTGGCCAAAAAATAAGTCTTAGTATATTTAAAAGGATTAAAGTCTTACCTGGAATGTGCCCTGACCACAACCAAATTAAAATTTCCAAATATCTTCCTATTAATGATTTCACATTTAATTTGGCTGTGGTAAGGGAACATTCTAGGTAAGACTTTAATCCTTTTAAATGCACTAAAACTTATTTTTTGGCCAAGTATATTGTCTATCTTGGTGAATATTTCATGTGCCATTGAAAAGAATGTGTGTTCTGCTGTTGGTTGGTGGAATGTTTTATAAATGTCAATTAGGTCAAGTTGGTTGGTTGGTATTGTCCAAGTCTTCTCTATCATTATAGATTGTGTGTGTGTACTTGTTCTATCAATTAGTGATAGAAGAATATTGAAATCTTTAATTATAACTGTGAACTTACCTTTCTTTTCTCAGTTCTGTCACGTTTTGCTTCATTTTGCTCATATACATCATATACCTGTTATAAGGTATATGATTTATGATTGTTATGACACATTATTTTTCTGACTTCCTGATTAATTGACCTTTTTATCATTATGAAATACCCATATTTATCCTAGTAATATCTTTCGTCTTAAGGTCTGTGTTGTCTGATAATAATACAGCTATTTCATCTTTTGATTAACATTTGCATCATATATCTTTTTCATCTTGTTACTTTTTAATGGGAGTAGTCACATTTCCTTTTCTATGTTGAATTATAACATGAGGAAATCTTTAATGTTCTCTTTTTTTCAGAACTATCGATTGTATTTTGTTACTCTAGTAACATACACATATTTTCTATTTTAAGCATTTTTATGTGTATAGTTCAGTGACATTAAGTACATTCACAAGTGGATATGGTTATGTACCAATAAAATTATATTTATAAAAACAGCCAAGCACTGTGGTCATGCCTGTAATCCCAGCACTTTGGGAGGCTTAGGCAAGTGGATCACTTGAGGTGAGGAGTTTGAGGCCAGCCTGGCCAACATTATGAAACCATGTGTCTACCAAAAATACAAAAATTAGCCAGTGGTGATGTGTGCCTGTGATTCCAGCTACTTGGGAGGCTGAGGCAGGAGGATCACTTGAACTCAGGAGGCGGAGGTTGCAATGGGCTGAGATCCACCACTGTACTCCAGCCTGGGCAACAGAGCGAGACTCCAACTCAAAAAACAAAACAAAACGAAACAGGCGGCAGGCTGGATTTGGCTCTTTGACTGTAGTTTGCCAATCCTTGTTCTATAGTTTAATTGTCATGTTTACTTTCCAATAATATTATACCAAGGTTTATAATAAGGTAAGAGATTTAAAATACTACATTCTCATTTTCTCCTTCCTGTCCTTTGTGTTATCATACATTTTACTTCTATATGTTATAAACCCTACCATATATTTATTTATTTTAAAGAATTACCTGATAAAGAAAATAAAAAATGAGATAAAGTATCTTTTATAGTCGCCACCACATTTACCACTTCTGTCACTCTTTATTCCTCTGTTTAGACCCAGGTTATGAGCTGTGATAAGCTGATATATTCCTTCAACCTGAAGAACTTCCTTTTAATGTTTCTTTTTGTGCATATCTTCTGGAAGGAATTCTCTGAACTTTTGTTTGTCTGAAAAGGTGGTTTATTTCTCCTTAATTTTAAAGAATATTTTCACTGGATATAAAATTCTAGATGGATAATTTTTTCTTTCATTAATTTTAAGATGCCATTCCATTTTTTTTTTTTTTTTTGCTTGCATTGCTTCTGGTAAGAGGTCTATGACAATTCTTATATTTATAACCCATCTTTTTAAGTGTCTTTATATCTCTGGCTGCTTTTATGATTTTTCCTTCATGACTGTTTTTAAGCAGTTTGATTATGATGTATCTTGGTATGGTTTTCTTGGTGCATATCTTGCTTGGAATTTATTGAATTTATTGGCTATATATAATTTTCATCAAATTTGGAGAATTTTTGGTCATTTTTTAAGTTTTTTTTTTTTCTGTCCCCGTCTACTTTCTGGGACTTCAGTTACACAGGTTAAACTGCTTGATATTGTTCTACAGGTAACTAGGTTACTGAGGCTCTGCTGCATATTTTCTCAGTCTTTTTTTCCCTCTCTGCTTCATTTGGGATTGTTTCTGTTGCTGTATCCTGAAGTTCATTTTATTTTTTTAAAATGTCTAATCTGCTATTAAGCCTATTCAGTGAGTTTTTAATTTCATTTAATGTATGTTTCATCTCTAGAATTTCCATTTGATTCTTTTTTCTTTTGGGATTTAAAATTTTTCTCTTCATTAGGTTCGTATCATTGTCCTCTAAATCACTTGTAATAGCTGTTTTAAAGTTCCTTTGCTAATTATATCATTTCTGTATTTGTTTTTATTACGTTATAAAAAATGACATAACAGGGAATATTTTCCTGCTTCTCTACCTGTCTAGTAAATTTTTTATTAGATTAGAACATTTTGAATTTTACATTGCTGATTATTAGTTTTACTGTCTTTTCAAGAATGTTGGAGTTTCACAGGAGGTTAAGTTACTTGCTGATAAGCTTCATCATTTTGAGGCTTATTTTTAAACTTACGGAAGCATCTAGAATAGCCCTTAACTACAGCTAGTTCATAGCTACTAACTAGTAAGGCATGATCCTGCTGGGGTCTCTACAAAATGTCCCAGGTATTCAGTATGTTCTTTCCTCTCTGGCTGGTTGGAACTCAGAGTTTACCTAGACCTGTGAGAGCTCTGGAAATTGTTCAGCTTGTGGCTCCCCTGTAAGTCTTCATGGACTCTTACTCTTCACATGTCCAACTTAGTATTCAGCAACAGATTAAATATGCAAATGTCTGGAGCTCTTTTTCTGGGTAGATCCTTCATCTTCAGTACATTGCCTCACAAATTACAGCCACTTTAGCCTCTCTAAATTCTGATGTCTGTCTTCCCAACTCAGACCACCTTGCTTTGCAAGAGTCCCCCTTCCTGTGCTATGGTGTAGAAAGTGTCTAGGCAGTAAGCCTGAGTAATCACAGGGTTCATCTCACTTTTTCCTCTTTCTCTCAGAGAACACAGATTTCCCTGTATGTAGTTCATTCTCTGAAAACTATTGTTTCATATACTATATCTAGTTTTCTAGTAATTTAGAGTGGGAAGGCAGGTCAAGTACTCTGGTATGGATGGAAGTCTAAATTTTAAAAATGATACAATATGCATTCTAGGGAAGTATACTATTTTTAAAGAGCTCTGTAATTAGTCCTTCTTAAAGCAGATATTTTTATTTTTGTAATATACATGTTTTTAATAAAGTAATATTTTGGGCTGGGTGTGGCGGCTCACACCTGTAATCCCAGCACTTTGGAAGGCCGAGGTGGGCAGATCACAAGGTTAAGAGATTGAGACCGTCTTGGCCAACATGGTGAAACTCCATCTCTGCTGAAAATACAAAAATTAGCCAGGCATGGTGGCATGCGCCTGTAGTCCCAGCTACTCAGGAGGATGAGGCAGAAGAATCCCTTGAACCTGGGAGGCGGAGGTTGCAGTGAACCGAGATTGCACCACTGTACTCCAGCCTGGCAACAGCGTGAGACCCCATCTCAAAAAATAAAAATAAAAATAAAAATAAAAGATAAAGTGAATATTCCATAATACATGTGCTTGCTAACATATTCATTATTTTATCTATGATATTGAATATTGTGTACATATCACATACAGTGGAAAATTATGGGAATATAGTAAAAAATATGGAGTTTCAAGGAATTTCCAATTTAGTAGCAGAAACAGGTTCAAAAGTAATTGTAGTGTAGTGTGAAAAGTGCTTAAATAGCAACATATTCAGAGTAGAGTAGTGGCACAAAGGAAGGAGAGATCAACTGTACTTAGATGAGGAGGAGCTGCTCAAGGCAGACCTTGCACAGTAGGAGATTTTTTTAGCTGAGTTGACAAAAATAAGTAAGACTTTTCCAGAGAGAGATAGCATTTCAAGTATGTGGAATAACATAGGCAAACAGTAAGAAATGTGTAAAATCATTCAATATGGAAACTAGAAGTAGTTTAGAATGGTTGCAGTATAGGATGCTGGCAATGCAGTAAGTAGCAAAGGAGGCTGAAAAAGATAGGCAGAAGACAGACTACAGAGGGCAGATAGTCCATTCATAGAAGTTTGTTTTTGACTCTGCTTCCAAGGAAGGGAGTAAAATGATCAGATTTACCTTTCAGAAAGATCATTTTATTGATGATGTGATAGACTAGAGTGGGACAAAACTACAGACACATAGACCAGGCCAAGTATGATAGCTCATGCCTGTAATCCCAGCGCTTTGGGAGGCCGAGGTGGGTGGATCATGAGGCCAAGAGATCAAGACCATCCTGGCCCACGTGGTGAAACCCCGTCTCTACTAAAAATACAAAAATTAGCCGGGCATGGTGGCAGACGCCTGTGGTCCAGCTACTCGGGAGGTTGAGGCAGAAGAATCACTTGAACCCAGGAGACGGAGGTTGCAGTGAGCCGAGATTGTGCCGCTGCACTCCAACCTGGCAACAGAGCAAGACTCCATCTCAAAAAAAAGAAAAAAAAGACACATAGACCAGCTTGGAGAGCACAACAATAGTCCAGCCAGGAGATATTTATTGTTGTTTTAATATTAATTAATACAACATAGCTTGAGAGTGATAAATGGCAAGTAGTTCATATACCCTCTGATTGCTTATAGCAATAAACGTAGGCTTGCATTGATAAATAAATCTTTCAGAATCCATTCACTTTGAAATTACAAGCTTGTTAATCAGATCATAAGTCATATATTTTCATTTCGGGAAATGTAGACAGTATAGAAACTTTAAAAAGAAAGTGAAGATCATGTACAGTCTCACCACCTAGAAGCAGTAATTGCTAAAATTTTTCTCAGGTGTTTTTCTGTACATGTGTTCATCTGGAGATAAGCACACCTAGATATTCATATATGTGCACTTAAAAATTAAAATAATATACTTTGATGTTTTGTTGCTTTTTTCATTTAGAAATTTCCTTTATCATGATAAAATATATATAACATAAAATTTGCCATTTTAACCATTTTAAAGTGGTTATATTTAAAATTAAAATTCAGTGGCATTAATTACATTTGCAGTGTCATACAATTATCATCATTATCCTCTTTCAAAACTTTTTCATCACTTCAAACAGAAACTTTGTAACCATTAAACAGTAAATCTCCACTGTCCCCACTCCTCAGCTCTTGGTAACTTCTAGTCTACTTTCTGACTCTATGAATTTGACTATTCTCTCTCTATTTTTTTTCTTATTTTTTATTTTATTATACTTTAAGTTCTGGGGTACATGTGCAGATCATGCAGGATTGTTACATAGGTATACACATGCTATGGTGGTTTACTGCATCCATTCCCTGTCATCTACATTAGGTATTTCTCCTAATGTTATCCCTCCCGAATCCCACCACCCTTTTCTATCCCTCCCTTAGCTCTCCCACCCACACAACAGGCCCTGGTGTGTAATGTTCCCTCCCTGTGTCCATGTGTTCTCATTGTTCAACAACCACTTACAACTGAGAACATGCAGTGTTTGGTTTTCTCTTCTTGAAACTCAGCAAACTGACGTTTGCTGAGAATGATGGTTTCCAGGTCCCTGCAGAGGACATGAACTCATCCTTTTTTTATGGCTGCATAGTATTCCATGGTGTATATGTGCCACATTTTCTTTATCCAGTCTATCATTGATGGGCATTTGGGTTGGTTCCAAGTCTTTGCTATCATAAACAGTGCCGCAGTGAACATACGTGTGCATTTGTCTTTATAATAGAACAATTTATAATCCTTTGGGTATATACCCAGTAATGAGATTGCTGGGTCAAATGGTATTTCTATTTCTAGATCCTTGAGGAATTGCCACACTTGTCTTCCACAATGGTTGAACTAATTTACACTCCCACCAACAGTGTAAAAGCATTCCTGTTTCTCCACATCCTCTCCAGCATGTTATCTCCCGATTTTTTAATGATCACCATTCGAACTGGCATGAGATATCTCAATGTGGTTTTAATTTGCATTTATCTAATGACCAGTGATGATGAGCATTTTTTCATATGTTTGTTGGCTGCATAAATGTCTTCTTTTGAGAAGTGTCTGTTCATATCCTTTACCCACTTTTTGATGTGTTTTTTTTTCTTGTAAATTTGTTTAAGCTCTTTGTAGATTCTGGATATTAGCCCTTTGTCAGATGGGTAGATTGCAAAGATTTTTTCCCATTCTGTTGGTTGCTGGTTCACTCTAATGATAGTTTCCTTTGCTGTGCAGAAGCTCTTAAGTTTATATCCCATTTGTCTATTTTGGCTTTTGTTGCCATTGCTTTTGATGTTTTAGCCATGAAGTCCTTGCCTGTGCCTATGTTTTGAATGGTATTGCCTAGGTTTTTTTCTAGGCTTTTTATGGTGTTAGGTCTTATTTTTAAATCTTTAATCCATCTGGAGTTAATTTTTGTATAATGTGTAAGGAAGGGGTACAGTTTCAGCTTTCTGCACATGGCTAGCTAGTTTTCCCAACACCATTTATTACACAGGGAATCCTTTCCCCATTGTTTGTTTTTGTCAGGTTTGTCAAAGATCAGATGGTTATAGATGTGTGATATTACTTTCGAAGCCTCTGTTCTGTTCCACTGGTCTATATCTCTGCTTCGGTACCAGTACCATGCTGTTTTGATTACTGTAGACTTGTAGCATAGTTTGAAGTCAAGTAGTGTGATACCTCCAGCTTTGTCCTTTTTTTCTTAGAATTGTCTTGGCTATGTGGGCTCTCTTTTGGTTCCATATGAAGTTTAAGGTGGTTTTTTCCAGTTCTGTGAAGAGGGTCATAGGTAGCTTGATGGGGATAGCATTGAAACTATAAATTACTTTGGGCAGTGTGGCCATTTTCACGATATTGATTCTTCCTAAGCATGAGCATGGAACGTTGTTCTACTTGTTTGTGTCCTCTCATTTCCTTGAGTAGTGGTTTATAGTTCTCCTTGAACAGGTCCCTTACGTCCCTTGTTAGTTGTATTCCTAGGTATTTTATTCTCTTTGTAGCAATTGTGACTGGGAGTTCACTCATGATTTGGCTCTCTGTTTGTCTGTTATTGGTGTATAGGAATGCTTGTGATTTTTGCACATTGATTTTGTATCCTGAGACTTTGCTGAAGTTGCTTATCAGCTTAAGAAGATTTTGGGCTGAGACGATAGAGTCTTCTAAATATACAATCATGTCGTCAGCAAATAGAGACAATTTGACTTCCTCATTTCCCAATTGAATACCCTTTATTTCTTTTTCTTGTCTGATTGCTCTGGCCAGAACTTCCAATACTATGTTGAACAGGAGTAGTAAGAGAGGGTACCCTTGTCTTGTGCCAGTTTTTAAAGGGAATGCTTCCAGTTTTTGACCATTCAGTATGATATTGACTGTCGGTTTGTCATAAATAGCTTTTATTATTTTGAGATATGTTCCATTGATACCAGTTTATTGAGAGTTTTCAGCATAACGCATTGTTGAGTTTTGTTGAAAGCCTTCTCTGCATCTATTGAGATAATCATGTGGTTTTTGTCTTTGCTTCTGTTCATGTGATGTATTATGTTTATAGATTTGCATATGTTGAACCAGCCTTGCATCCCCGGGATGAAGCTGACTTGATCATGATGGACAAGCTTTTTGATATGCTGTTGGATTCGGTTTGCCAGTATTTTATTGAAGATTTTTGCATCAATGTTCATCATGGATATTGTCCTGAAATTTTCTTTTTTAGTTGTGTGTCTCTGCCAGGTTTTGGTATCAGGATGATGTTCATCTCATAAAATGAGTTAGGGAGGATTTCCTCTTTTTCTGTTGTTTGGAATAGTTTCAGAAGGAATGGTACCAGCTCCTCTTTGTACATCTGGTAGAATTTGGCTGTGAACCCGTCTGGTCCTAGACTAGAGCAGAACTGAAGGAGATAAGAGACCCAAAAAACCCTTAAGAACATCAATGAATCCACAAGCTGGTTTTTTGAAAAGATCAACAAAATAGATAGACTGCTAGCCAGACTAATAAAATAGAAAAGAGAGAAGAATCGAACAGATGTAATAAAAAAAGATAAAGGGGATATCACCACCAATTCCACAGAAATACAAACTACCATCAGAGATTGCTACAAATACCTCTATGCACATAAGCTAGTATATCTAGAAGAAATGGATAAATTCCTATTCTCTATATTTTATTTAAGTGGAATCATACATTATTTGTCCATTTTTATTAGGCTTATTAAACACTGTGCTTACACAATTAGCACAGTGTTTTCAAGGTTCATCTATTTGTAGGCTATATCAGAATTTAATTCCTTTTTATGTAGAATAACATTCTATTGTGTGGATATACCACACTTTGTTTATCCTGCATTTGTTGATGGACACATGCATTGTTTCCACCATTTGACTAGTGTGAATAATGCTATTATGTACATTAGCATCTATTGGAGTCCATTTTTCAGTTATTTGGGGTATATACCTAGCAGTAGAATTGCTGGATCCTGTGATAATTCTATACTTAGCTTTTAAAGTCTACTAAATAGTGGATATCTTTCTAAGTACATAAAAATAGATCTACATTAGTTTCCATTGTGTGAATAGGACATGCCGTAATTAATCTATCCACTTCCCTATTGGGCTCCTTGTACAAATGTCTTTGTGTATGTTTGTGACTATTGCTTTAGGATAAATTTCAAGAAATGGTATTGCTGAGTCAAAAAGCTCTGTCACTTATAATCTTTGACACACATTGCCAGATAGCTTCCTGGAAAGGTTCTACCAGTTTATAGTCCTACCAACTATGTATAAGCACCTTTCTCCTCCAACCTTCTTAACACTTTGTCAGTTTTAATTTGCATTTTTGTTTTATTAAACATATTTTGTATGTTTATTAGTTATATTCCTTTTAGTTTATATGTTCCCATTTGCAATTAAACATGTGTAAGTCCCTCCAATTTTAAAAAGCAAACAACAAAAAAACTTTTTGATCTCACATCCATTTCTGAACATACCCTTTGTCTTCTTTGTAGAGCCATGTTTCTTGAAAGAGTGGTTTGAACTCCTACTTTTTGCTTTCTTACTTCCCATTCATCCTTCAACATAGGGCAATCTGGGCTGTGCATGGTGGCTCATGCATGTAATCTCAGCACTTTTGGGGGCCAAGACAGGTGAATAACTTGAGTCCAGGAGTTCAAGACCACCCTGGGGAACATAGTGAGACTCTGTCTCTACAAAATTTCTTTTAGAAATTAGCTGGGCATGACGGTGCACACTGGTGGTCTCAAGCTACTTGCGAGACTGAGGTAGGAGGAGCACTTGAACCTGGGAAGCTGAGACTACCGTGAGCTGTGTTCACACCATTCACTCCAGCCTGGGCGATTGAGGGAGACCCCATCACAAAAACAAACAAACAAAAACATAGGGTAGTCTGGCTTTGCCCCTTCACTCCATAAAGTGGATATTACATCCAGTCATTTGGAATAATAACTATTATAATAGTTATACCACTAATTGAGCAACTATGCAGTATGTGGATTATATACATAATTTAATCTTTACAGCATCCCCCCAGCCCTGCCCAGTGGGCTATGTCCTAGAGATTCTTTTTCTTTTCTTTTTTTTTTTTTTTAACTTTAAGTTCCAGGATACATGTGCAGAATGTGCAAGTTTGTTACGTAGTTATATGTGTGCCACGGTGGTTTGCTGCACTTGTCAACTCATCACCTAGGTTTTAAGCCCCACATGCCTTAGCTATTTGTCCTGATGCTCTCCCTCCCCTTGCTGCCCCCAACCCAGACAGGCCCCAGTATGTGTTGTTCCCCTTCTTGTGTCCGTGTGTTCTCACTGTTCAACTCCCACTTAGGAGTAAGAACACGCAGTGATTGGTTTTCTGTTCCTGTGTCAGTTTGCTGAGGATGTGGTTTGCAGTTTCATCCATGTCCCTGCAAAGAACATGAATTCATTCCTTTTTATGGCTGCATTGTATTCCATGGTGTATATGTACCACATTTTCTTTATTCAGTCTATTATTGATGGACATCTGGGTTTGTTCCATGTCTTTGCTATTATAAACAGTGCTGCCATAAACATATGTGTGCCTGTATCTTTATAAAAGAATAATTTATATTCCTTTGGGGATATATCAGTAATGAAATTGCTGAGTCAAATGGTATTTCTAGTTCTAGATCCTTGAGGAATCACCACACTGTCTTCCACAATGGTTGAACTAATTTACATTCCCACCAACAGCGTAAAAGCATTCCTATTGCTCCACATCCTCTCCAGGATCTGTTGTTTCTTGATGTTTTAATAATCACTATTCTGACTGCCATGAGATAGTATCTTACTGTGGTTTTGATTTACATTTCTCTAATGATCAGTGATGTTGAACTTTTTTCATATGTTTATTGGCCGTGTAAATGTCTTCTTTTGAGAAATGTCTGTTCATATCCTTTGCCCATTTTTTGATGTTTTTTTTTTTTCTTGTTTTAAATTTGTTTAAGTTCCTTGCAAATTCTGGATATTAGGCTCTTGTCAGATGGGTAGATTGCAAAAATTTTCTCCCATTCTGTAGGTTGCCTGTTTGCTCTGATGATAGTTTCTTTTGCTGTACAGATGCTCTTTAGTTTAATTAGATCCCATTTGTCAATTTTGGCTTTTGTTGCAATTGCTTTTGGTGACTTCATCATAAAATCTTTGCCCATGCCTATTTCCTGAATGGTATTGCCTAGGTTTTCTTCTAGGGTTTTTATGGTTTTGGGTTTTTAATTTAAGTCTTTAATCCATCTTGAATTAATTTGTGTATAAGGTGTGAGGAAGGGGTCCAGTTTCAGTTTTCTGCATATGGCTAGCCAGTTTTCCCAGCACCATTTATTAAATAGGGTATCTTTTCCCCGTTGCTTGTTTTTGTGAGGTTTGTCAAAGATCAGATGATTGTAGATGTGTGGTCTTATTTCTGAGGTCTCTGTTCTGTTCCATTGGTCTATATGTCTGTTTTGGTACCAGTATCATGATGTTTTTGTTACTGTAGCCTTGCCGTATAGTTTGAAGTCAGGTGGCATGGTGCCTCCAGCTTTGTTCTTTTTGCTTAGGATTGTCTTGGCTATACTGGCTTTTTGGCTCCATATGAATTTTAGTTTTTCTAATTCTGTGAATAATGTCAGTGGTAGTTTGATGGGAACAGCATTGAATCTGTAAATTACTTTGGGCAGTATGGCCATTTTCATGATATTGATTCTTCCTATCCATGAGCATGGAATGTTTTCCCATTTGTGTCCTCTTTTATTTCCTTGAGAAGTGGTTTGTAGTTCTTGAAGCGGTCCTTCATGTCCCTTGTTAACTGTATTCTTAGGTATTTTATTCTGTTTGTAGCAATTGTGAATTGTAGTTCTTTCATGATTTGGCTCTCTGCTTGTCTATTGTTGGTTTGTAGGAATGCTTGTTTTTTGCACATTGACTTTGTCTTTACCGCATTTTTGTTGTAGATGAGAAAACAGCCTCACAGAGTTTAAATAATGTTGTAGGCAGCCTCTAACTCACTGCAAAAGAGCAATGAGTAATAGGTGATTCCCACCTCCTGTTACTCATTGCTCTTTTGTAAGCCCCTCCACTTGAGTGTGAGCTCGATTAATAACTTGGTTTTGATGCATGGAATGTAACAGAAGTGTTACAATGTCACTTCTGAGATCACAAAAAAAAAAAAAACTGTGGTTTTTGTCTTGAGTGCATGTATGTTTATCCTTCTCCCACCTTCCCAACCACCATGAAGAGAAGTCTAAGCTATCCTATGAACAGAGGCCCTGGACAATAAAAGGCAACCTGGAAGAGAATTTAGGCACCCCAGCCAACAGGTGGTACCAACTGCCAGCAATGTGAAGGAGACTCTTCCAGCACTAGTTAAGGCTTCAGATGATGGAGCTGTAGAGGATGACTTGATTGGAACCTCAAGAGGGATGCTGAGTCAGAATCATCAAGCCAACCCACTCCTGGATTCTTGACCCATTGAAACTGTGGGATGTTTGCTGTTGTAAACCACTGAGTTTTGAGATAATTCGTTAAAGAGCAGTAACTACTATTAATACAAACTATCACAAGTTTCCTTCTAGGATTTCATAGCTAATAAATACTGAAACCAAGATTTGAGCTCATATTAATCCAATCCAAAGATTCTGGTAGCCACCATACAATTTTTCTCAATCTCTTTTACAGTATTCTCTTTCTTTGCCTCTCCCTTGGAGATTTTAATCAACAGTTTATCCTTTGTTTTATTTTTCTCTCAAAATACACTCTCTGTAAGCAGTGTATTTCTTCTCCCCCCTCCTCTATCCCTTCCTCTCCCCCTCCTCCTCCTTCTCCTCTTCTTCTTTTCCTCCTCCTCCTTTTGCTTATTCTCCTCCTTCTTCATCTCCTCCTCATTCTTCTCCTTCTTTTCCTTCCTTCTTTCTTCTTTCTTCTTCTTTCTTCAACAGGATCTCCCTTTGTCACCCAGCCTGGAGTACAGTGGCACAATCATAGCTCACTACAGCCTCAGACTCCTGAGATCAAGCATTCCTCCCACCCCAGCCTCTCAAGTAGCCAGGACTACAGGTGTGTGCCACCATACCCAGCTAATTTTAAATAATATTTTATAGAGATGGGGTCTTGTTATGTCATCCAGGCTGATCTCAAACTCCTGGCCTCAAGTAATCCTCTCGTCTCAGCCTCCCCAAACACTGGGATTATAGGCATGAGCCATTTCTCCCGGTCCAACTTGTATATCTTTGGTTGTCATCTATCTGCCAATGATTTTCAAATCTACATTTATAGTATTTATAGGCCAATTTTCCCACACATCTAAACGTGCATTAGAATCCTAAAAGAAAACTCGGCAAACACCATTCTGGATATCGGCCTTGGGAAATAATTTATGACTAATTTCTCAAAAGCAATTGCAACAAAAACAAAAATTGACAAGTTGAACATAATTAAAGAGCTTCTGCACAGTAAAAGAAACTAGCAACAGAGTAAATAGACAACCCATGCAAACTATGCATCTGACAAAGGTCTAATATCCAGAATCTATAAGGAACTTAAACAACTGAGCAAGCAAGAAACAATCTATTTAAAAAGTGGGAAAAAGACATGAACAGACACTTCTGAAAAGAAGACATATAAGCAGCCAACAAACGTGAAAAAAATGCTCATCACTAATCATCAGAGAAATACAAATCAATATCACAAAGAGGTAACATTTCACACCAGGTGGAATGACAATAAGTCAAAAAAGAGGCTGGGCACAGTGGCTCATGCCAGTAATCCCAGCACTTTGGAAGGCCAAGACGAGTGGATCATCTGAGGTCAGGAATTCAAGACCAGCCTGGCCAAGAAGGTGAAACCCTACCTCTATTAAAAGTACAAAAATTAGCTGTGTGCAACAACACGTTCCTGTAATCCCAGCTACTCAGGAGCCTGAGGCAGGAGAATTACTTGAACACGTGAGGCAGAGGTTGCAGTGAGCTGAGATCCCACCATTGCACTCCAGCCTGTGTGACAGAATGAGACTCCCATCAAAAAAAAAAAAAAAAAGTCAAAAAGCAACAGATGCCAGTGAGGCTGCAGAGAAAAGGGAAAGCATATATGCTGTTGGTGGGAGGGTAAATTAGTTCAGCCACTGTGGGAAGGTTGCTCAAAGAACTTCAAACAGAACTGTCATTCGACCCAGCAACACTATTACTGGGTATACAGCCAAAAGAAAATAAATCACTCTACCAAAAAGACACATGTACTTTTATATGTATTGCAGTGCTTTTCACAATAGCAAAGACATGGAATCAACCTGGGTTCCCATCAACAGTGGATTTGATAAAGAAAATGTGGTACATATACACCATGGAATACTACACAGCCAAAAAAGAATACAATCATGTCCTTTGCAGCGACATGGATGAAGCTGGAGGCCATTATCCTAAGAAAATTAACATAAGAACAGAAAACCAGGCCAGGCATGGTGGCTCACGCCTATAATCCCAGCACTTTGTGGGAGCGAGGTGGGTGGCTCTGATGTCAAGAGTTTGAGACCAGCTTGGCCAACACGATGAAACCCTGTCTCTACTAAAAATACAAAAATTAGCTGGGCTTGGTGGCGAGAGCCTGTAATCCCAGCTACTCGGGAGGCTGAGGCAGGAGAATCGCTTCAACCTGGGAGGTGGAGGTTGCAGTGAGCCAAGATTTGCACTCCGGCCTGGGTGACAGAGCAAGACTCCATCTGGGTGGGTTGTGGGGGGGAGAACAAAAACCAAATACCAATTTTCTTATAAGTTGGAACTAAACATTGGGTACTCCTGAACACAAAGATAGCAACAATAGATCCAGGGAATTACTAGAAGAGGTAAGGAGGGAAGGAGACAACAGTTGAAAAACTACTGGGTACTATGCCTACTACCTGGGTGATGGGATCAGTCATATCCCAAACCTCAGCATCATACAATATAGCCATACAACCAACCTGGACATGTACACCCTTAATCTAAAATAAAAGTTAGAATTATTTAAAGGCAAAAATAATAAATACAAGTTCATTAGATATCACCACTTCAGCATATTACTAACTCTTCAAACTCTGCAAGTTCAAACTGAACTCATGATATTTTCCTTCAAATCTACTAGTATTCCTGTTTTTTTGTTCAAGGAATGCCACCCACACAGTGAATTACTTACCTAATCTGAACTCTGGGAGTCAATCTTGACTCACCTTCTCTCTCAGCCTTCACATCCAATCATTGACTGAGTTCTGTTAACTTCAGTTCCATAAATCACCAATCTGTTCACAGTTCTTCATCTCTACTGATATCATCTGGACTGCTGCGGCATTATCCTGATGTATCTGTCTGCCCCATGTGTTCCCTCCCTTTACTTTAGTGTATTTCAGACTTCTAGGTGCAACCTATCAGTGGTTCACAGAAATTAGTTTGGTGGTTTGTGACTAGAATTCTTCTAAAAATGAAATGAAATAGCATAGAAAACATTAGAGAGTGTAATAATAGGTACTGTTTAGTGTGCTTATTGAGTTATAAAACATATTTTTCATTGCTGGTTTCCATCAATTAAGTTTAGAAAACATTAGTTCATTTTTTTGTATTGTAGCCAAAATGGTCTTTCCAGATCATGTTATTCATTCCTGTTTTACACCCTTCAGTGACTTATCAGTGTCTTCCTGGTAGAGTTGAAACTCCTTAACATGCTGTGTTAGGCCCTTAATGACCCAGGCCCAGCTTACCTCAAGCCTCACTTCTCTTCATTCTTCTCTCTCTATGTAAGCTGTAGCCAAATGAAATGACTGATAGTTCGATGAATATATTCGTAATCTTTCTTGTTCTCAAGCATCGTTATATGCCATTTATTCTTTCTGGAGTGCCTCCTTATCCCCATCTATGACTCTGTATCATACTTTAGGTATGTTTAGCTAACACCTTCTCCAAGAAACTTTCCTTGACTCCTCAAAGCAGGGACAGGAATATTCCTGTATGTGCCAATAGTAACCTGTATTTATGCCTATCAGAACACTTACTACATTTTATTAAAGTTGCCTATTATTTATTTTCTTATCTTCATACCAAACTGCAGTTTTTCAAGGATAAGGACTGTATTTTGTTCATCGTTGTATCCCAAAGCCTAGTACAGTGCTTCACATGTAACGTGTGCTTAATATATAGGGGAAGAAAAGGCATGTTGGAATGATTTGCTGTTTTAAGGATATATAAAAATACTGCTTCACCTAGCATGGTGATGAGCACCTGTAGTCCCAGTTACTTAGGAGGCTGAGGCAGGAGGATAGTGTGGGTTCAGAATTTTGAGGCTTGCTCTGCACTGTGATTGCACCTGTGAATAGCCACTGCACTGTAGCCTAGGCAACATAGCAAGACCTCTTTAAAAAATGAACTGCTCAAAACATTTTGCTTGCCATGTCTATCTTGTCTTTAATAATGGGTGGTTCTTCTATTACACATATTTGGTATTATATAATAATGTAGTATGCATGTTTGAAAATCTATAAAGGTCTCAATTTTGCTTAAATATGATAGAGTATATAAAATGAATGTAAAGTGATATTGTTATAAAGAGTATGATATATTAAACTTACTAAAAAATCATTTGGTTTCAAATAGAAATTGCCGAATGGTTGAACTGAAATACAGATTCCACATTTATCACATTTGCTTAGATGTTTTATGTTTACAAACAATGTTTTTTAAAAGACTCTCTTCCATTTTATACTAGAATGTTCCAGAAGTAAACAGTGAAAACAGTGAAATGTCAACTGAAAAACCAGAAAACACCATTATACAGAAATATAATACTGAGCAAGAAATAAGGGAAGAAAGTATGGAGAATTTTTCTTCAGATACTGAATACAGAGGAAAAGAGGAAAACAAAGAAGGCTCATTTATGGAGGAAATCATTATAGAAGGTAACCTTAAAATTATATGGGTATTTTCTAATTTATATGTTGATGTTCACAGTAAATATTTTTGGGAAAATTACATTTCTGCCTCCCCTCTTTATGACTTATTCCTTGTCTTTTTGCATTCTGGTTTCTGCCTTCACTGTTTTGCTGAGAATGTTCTTGGAATCACCAGTAACCTTCTGATGACCAGACCTAGGGTATTTTTCTTAATTCAGATAACCTTTCTGCAACCATTGGAATACTTATTAATTCTTCCATTTTTAAAAAGCATTATTTAAAGATGATACTGATTGGAGGTGTTCAAACGTAGGCTAAACAACCACTTGGTGGAGATGTTGTAGAGAGAATGATTGGACTTTTAAAAAGTCATTCAAAAACCTTATATTCTAGATGATCTATACTAAAAAGTTGAGATCTTTGTTAGAATATAGATTTCAATATAGAATATTAAGTAGGTATTCTATACAGTTGTCCAAAACTATTCCAGAATTTAAAAATACTCACTGGGTAATGAATAAAAGTGATGACTGTCAGTCTTGAAGAAGCCAGCTAGCAATTTCTGGATACTACTGGATCTGGGTAGTAATAGAAATTACAGTGTAACCTCTTAGATAAGTTAATTTTTATCAGTTCTGTGTTTATGTGGAATTGTAGTATATGTCCTAAATGAAGCAGATAGACTAGAAAAATAAACCATTTTATAATACCTCAACTTCCCCTTTTTAAAACCAAAAATACTTTGCTGTTATGAAATTAAAGTTTAATATGGGTACAGCCAAATATTTAGCATGCTAAAGATATGCTCATTATAATAAAGGGAACCAAATATTTAGGTAATATTGATGTCATTAAGTTTGTAAAATTATTAACCAATGAAATATTTAAGGTTAAATATGTTTTTATAAAAATAGGTGATAAATAAGTTTTATGAAATCAGGCTTTAGTGTATAATGTAAAATTTTACTGTGTTCCCATCATGACAGATTTACAGCTTTTTGAAAAAAGCGTCAAGAATGAAATTGATACTATTGTATCTCAGGATGAAAATCAAAGTGAAATCTCCTTAAGCAAAACCCTCTGCTTAGATAAAGAAGTAATTAGTCAAGGACAAACCTCGAATGTTATGGACAATAGAAAATCAGTTGCTACAGAAATAAAAGACAAGATGTGCTTGGAAAAAGACCATGGATGTACAGAATTAAAATCACCAAATAATCCTTTTTTAGTGTTAGATACAGTGATAACAGAAAAAATACATCTAGAAAGAACTGAAGGATTAGATGTTCACCATACAGATGTACATCTGGAGGTTGAAAATAAAAAAACATCATTTAACAGTATTTTAAATGAGACAGCACACAATACATATAATAATAAAGATGCTTCTGAAAACAAACCATTCAAACAATTCAGATTGCTTCAAGGGACTCGAGAACCTGCTATAGAGAAGGAAATTCCAAATAGTGACCAAACCAAAGCAGATTTGGATTCATCTCTAGATATAAAAAAAAATCCTGTTCCATGTCAGAAACATAGTTTAAAGAATTCAAGTAATGTTATGTTAGATGATGAACAATGTAAAATAAAACAAATACAACTGTTAATTAAAAAAAGTGAGTGCAGCATATTACCTTCTAAACAAACTTCAGATTTTCTGCAAGTCTGCAATGATACTTCAGAGAAGCCTGAACTAACTGTTCCCTGTGATACAGTAATCGATCACCACGTTTCATCTGCTGCTTTTAGTGATAATTCAAAAGTACTTCTTAAGAACTCAGATAAAAATGTTAATAGTATGCCTGTGTTGATGAAACCCAGCTCAAGCACTGGGGCAAAAACTATGTGTAAAAATATGAGTGATATGCAAAACAGTCAATTTAATAACTGTTTGGGATATTTAGAAAACAATAATGTGAACATTTCCCATCTTCATCTTAACAATGAGAAGAATAGTCATGCTTCACAAGCCAAAGATGGGAAAACTGCTGTTCACATGAAAACCTGCACAGAAATACAGTTTTCCAATAAAGAGAATCAGGTAACTGAAGCCACAAAAAATGACCTCTTCCTTTTTGTGAGCATTAATGAAAGACAGCATACATTGTTAAATAATACAGAGAAAACAGAGTCATTAAATGACATCGTTTCAGGAAAAATGTTCAGTGAAGGACAGCTGGAGGAATCACATTCATTTCACATAAAGCCATCTGGAGATTTAGTAAACAGAAGCGGAAGGTCAAGCTTTGATCTTTCAACTTCAGATAAAAAAACTGAGAAAACTCCAGTATACATGAATTTTTCAGCCCCCAGTCCTTGGTCAAAAGTAAATCACATTGAAAGTCAAACAGCAAGCAGTTCAACCCCTAGCATTTCTTTGTTGCTGAAGGAGAGACCACTAGATCCATCAGAAAACAAAAAGATCATTTCCATGGCTCTTTGTAAAAATATTGCTGTGGATGATGTCAGAAAGGATATTGGACCAGGTAAGAAAATGTTTTAGTTCTTAAAATGTTTTTCTACTTACTCTTGATAAATGTTTACAATCATATTGTTAAATTTTGTTTTAAAAGTTTGTTTTCATTAAGGAATAGCAAAACCAACAGATGTGGGTCATTATTTTAAATTAGGAACAACTACTTAATATGATTCCTTGTTTGTTAACTTTTAGAGCAAATGCAGTGAAGTAGTTAAGGCTTCTGCCAAGTGTGCATATTTATTGCTCTTCTTTGTATACGCTCATCATTCATCCTTAAAAACTTCCTTCCCTCAGAACATTTTAGTTTCTCTCCTGTGTTGTCTTTCTTTGCCCAATTTCTCTCCCTTTCCTTAATTTTTCTATTTTTATCTGTCCCTTCATCCACACCACAAATCTGGCTCTTCCTTCTGTTTTATAAGTAATAGTGAAGCATAACATCAATATATTTCCTATGACCAGTATTTGTCAGTTTAAAACACTTTAAATTGAATCCCTTAATATATATTAATGCATTCAGATGTTAAAGAGAATAGAGGGATTTTTCTGTTCTTAAAAACGGCCTAGGCCAGGCCTGGTGGCTCACGCCTGTAATCCTAGCACTTTCGGAGGCTGAGGCAGGTGGATCTCGAGGTCAGGAGATCAAGACCATCCTGGCTAACACGGTGAAACCCCGTCTCTACTAAAAATAAAAAAAAATAGCCAGGCATGGTAGCATGCGCCTGTAGTCCCAGCTACTCGGGAGGCCAAGGCAGGAGAATCGCTTGAACCCAGGAGGCGGAGGTTACAATGAGCCAAGATTGTGTCACTGCACTACAGCCTGGGCAACAAAGCGAGACTCCGTCTCAAAAAATAAAATTAAAAAAAAGAAAAAAACCCTGCCACATGAAAATTACATAATGTCCAAGCTTTATTTTATGATACTCCAGAAAAAAGTAGGGGGAGAGGTAAATGGATGAAATACATATGACTTAATATTGATGGGTACTGAAGTACATGGCTATGTTTTTGTTTTATTTTTTTTGTTTTGTTTTGAGATAGGGTCTCGCCTGTTGCCCCGCCTGGAGTGCAGTGGCATGATCATAGCTCACTGCAAGTTTGACCTCCCAGACTGAAGGAATCCTCCCACCTCAGCCTCCTGAGCACCTGGGAGTACAGACATGCCACCGCACCCAGCTAATTTTTAAAATTTTTGGTAGAGACAGGTCTCACTTTGTTGCCCAGGCTGGTTTTGAATTTCCAGGCTCAAGTGATCCTCCTGCCTCAGCTTCCCAAATTGCTGGGAGCCACCATATCCGACCTGGAAATTTTTCACAAAAGTATTTAAAAATAAAAACATGCTATATATCATGAATTGGTACTGTATGAATGTAAATTGAAAATAAAAAGCAGTAGTTTAAGAAGTATGATCAGGAGGAAAGTGGTGTTTTTATTTTTTATTTTCAGGATAGCATGTTTTCTTTTCTGTTCTTTTTTTTTTTTTTTTTGAGATGGAGTCTCACTCTGTCGCAGGCTGGAGTGCAGTGGCATCCTCAGCTCACTGCAACCTCCGCCTCCTGAGTTAAGCAATTCTTCTGCCTCAGCCTCCCAAGTAGCTCAGACTATAGGTGCATGCCACCACGCCCAGCTAATTTTTGTATTTTTAGTAGAGATGGGGTTCCACCATGTTGGCCAGGATGGTCTCAATATCTTGACCTTGTGATTCGCCTGCCTCAGCCTCCCAAAGTGCTGGGATTACAGGCGTGAGCCACCACACCCAGCCAGCATGTTTTCTTTTAATAGAAATCTCATAGTCAAAAGTTGCTGAGGTTATTAAGGACATTCTTAGATTTTAAGGGAACTTTGTGGGTTTAACATTGTGCACTTAGACACCTTAAAGAGATGCAGATTCAAGAAAAGTTTTTATATGACCCTCAGATTTAACAGGTTTCTTTTAAAAAGGAAACTGAGACAAATTTAAAGAGAATATTTGGTGATTAAAAACAAAAACATCTCATTTACTAGCATCAATGGTAAATAATGCAGGCAAAAATCAAATAACCAAAACACTATGTAACCTCATTTCCCAAACTAATCTTTCAATGTTCCAAAATATATTATTTAAGATTCCATTAACTTTTAGTTAGGTACTGCTTTAGATGCTGGTCTAAAAATCTACCTACCATTTTTTCTGAAGTCCTTTCTTGTAAATTAAATTTCGTTGATATATAAGAAATAAAGGGTGATATCTAAAATTCTGTAGAAATTCAAACGTGAAATCCTCTTAAATATGCCATCAGTATCTTTTAACCTGTATAATTTGCATATTTCTGTCTAACTCATTTCTATCAACTTATTAAAGCCGAATGTGACCCCTTCTAAACAGCCCTTTGTTGGACTTCTCAATGTGGCCAGTTTCTTTAAATAGTTTATAAATGTAGTCTCTGGTCCTAACTTTTTCCCTTAATCTGAGTTGGCAAAATATTCACTATATAAATGCTTACATGTGTGGGCAATACAGTAACCAGGGGAATAATGATAACACTGTATGAGTTATTTTGTTTTACAAAGTATTTATATCATTTCTTTCACTCCTTTTAATGTGGAATTATAGTAATCAGATTTTAGAAAGTGGCAATAATAAAATCTCAGTTTCTGAAATGAAATCCCTGATGTAAGAGCAAATCTTGGAAAACTGCAAAATATTCAACATAAAAATAGAAATTGTTGCTTGTTAAATACAAAAGCATAGGATCAGAAACAAGTTCAGTCACTAAAATGAGTACCTAGAAAAAAACTCAGTTCTGCCATTTCCTCTTTGTCAATCAGATAATACCAGCATTAACAGAGTTGCTGACACTTTGAATAACTGGAGTATCCATCCAGATCCCAAGGGAGAACCCAGTGAAGAGAAGAATGCAATTGCAAAGACTTTTTATGATTCTTCTTTTCCCACAGAACATGTAAGTCAATTAAAAATATTGCCGAGCAGACCTTAGTGAGCTAATTCTACAGATATGTGTAGAACTGTACGCATCTGGATGCATTAAGACCTAACTGATCTCCAAAATAATATCAAGAGGGCAACATGGCACCATTTTTCACAATTAAGCTTGATAGAAAACAGCAGGAAAAAGTCACAGTGTATAAATCAAATAGATACAATCCAGCCTGTTTTGAGAAGGAGAGTGTGAGGCATCGGATTATATACTTCTATTTTTTACTCATCTAAATTTGGAAAAGTGGTATTTAAGCATTTAAAACTTTATGTTAATACAAGATGATGTCTAAAAGTAAGTTAGATTATATTTAATAATGCTTAAGTTAATTTACATTATTTTTGGAAATTGAGATGGAAAGAATTGAAAACTCAGAATACGTGTGAAAGGATCAAGTATCCATATGATACTGTATGGATGTATGTATTAAACAAAATATTTGTAGAAATTATATGACTTCCTGGAGTCTATTTGTCATAAGAAAAGCAACTAACTATAGCAGGAAGGTCATGTGATTAAATGTGTAAGTTTTATATCATTGTGTGTAGAACTTTAGCAAGAAAAAGGTTGCAGTGTTCAGTCCATTAAACAACTTTCACTTTAACACATACAAAATGAATATTATAGTATTAACACATCCTTAACAAATAACAGCTTTAGCAATGCATTTTATTTTCATTTCTAAGTAGGAGAAACCTCAGGTTAGATAGTATAACTCTTCTGGGAGAGTTGAGACAAAAGTCAGGAACTACCTTGATATGGTTTAGCTTTGTCCCCACCCAAAGCTCATCTTGAATTGTCACTGCCAACAATTCCCAAGTGTCATGGGAGGAACCTGGTGGGAGGAATTGAATCATGGGGGTGGGTCTTTCCCGTGCTTTTCGTGTGATAGTGAATAAGTCTCACAAGATCTGATGGTTTTAAAAATGGGAATTTCCCTGCGCAAGCTCTCTTCTCTCTTGCTACTGCCATTTAAGAATTGCCTTTCACCTTCCACCATGATTATGAGGCCTCCCCAGCCACGTGGAACTGTAAATCCGTTAAATAGGTTTAATGGATTTCCCAGTCTTGGGTATATCCTTAGCAGCTTGAAAACAAACTAATACAGTAAATTGGTACCAGGAGTCTCTAGTGTTGCTGAAAAGGTACCTGAAAATGTGGAAGTGACTTTGGAACTGGGTAACAGGCCAAGGTTGGAACAGTTTGGAAGGCTCAGAAGACAGGAAAATGTGGGAAAGTTTGGAACTCCCCTAGAGACTTGTTGAATGGCTCTGACCAAAATGCTGATAATGGTATGGATGATGAAATCCCATCTGAGGTGGTATCAGATGGAAATGAAGAACTTGTTGGGAACTGGAGCAAAGGTGACTCTTGTTAGTTTTAGCAAAGAGTGGTAGCGTTTTGCCCCTGCCCTAGATAGAGATTTGTGGAACTTTGAACTTGAGAGAGATGACTCAGGGTATCTGGTGGAAGAAATTTCTAAGCAGCAAAGCATTCAAGAGGCAACTTGGGTGCTGTTAAAGGCATTTAGTTTTATAAGGGAAACAGCATAAAAATTTGGAAAATTTGCAGCCTGAAATAGAAAAGAAAATCCCATTTTCTGAGGAGAAATTCAGGCTGGCTCTGAAATTTGCATAAGTAACAAGGAGCCAAATGTTAATCTCCAAGACAATGGGGAAAATGTCTCCAGGGCAAGTCAGAGGTCTTCATGCAGCTCCTCCCATCAAAGGCCCAGAAGCCTAGGAGGAAAAAATGGTTTTGTGGGCTGTGCCCAGCATCCCCATGCTGTGTACAGCCTAGGGACGTGCCCTATATCCCAGCCACTCCACCTGTGCTTAAAAGGGGCCAAGACACAGCTCAGACCATTGCTTCAGAGGGTTTAAGCCCCAAGCCTTGGCAGCTTCCATGTGGTATTGACCCTGAGAATGCACAGAAGTCAAGAATTGAGGTTTGGGAACCTCTTCCTAGATTTTAAAGGATGTATGAAAACGCCTGGATGTGCAGACAGAAGTTTGCTGCAGGGGTGGGGCTCTCCTGGAGAACCTCTGCTAGGGCAATGTGGAAGGGAAATGTGGGATCAGAGCCCACAGAGTCCCTACTGGGGTGCTGCCTAATTGAGTTGTGAGAAGACGGCCACTGTCCTCCAGACCCCAGAATGAGATCCACCAACAGCTTACACTGTGCATCTGGAAAAAGCCACTCAATGTTGGCCCATGAAAGCAGCCAGGAGGGAGGTTGTACCCTGCAAAGCTGCAGGGGTGCAGAACTGCCTAAGACCATGAGAACCCACCTGTTGCATGAGCATGACCTGGCTGCCCTGATGGATTCTGGACTCGCATGGGGCCTGTGGCCCCTTTGCTTTGGCCAATTTCTCCCATTTGGAATGGCTGAGTACCCTGTGCTCCCACCGTAGGAAGTAACTGGTTTGCTTCTGACTTTACTGGCTCATAGGCGGAAGGGACTTGCATTATCTCAATGAGATTTTGGACTTTTGAGTTAACGCTGAAATAAGACTTCAGGGGACTGCTGGGAAGGCATGATTGGTTTTGAAATGTGAGGTAAGATTTGGGAGGGGCCAGGGGCACAATATGATCTGGCTGTGTCCCCACCGAAACTGCATCTTGAATTACAGTTGGTCTCACAATTCCCACGTCATGGGAGGAAACTGGTGGGAGGTAATTGAATCATGGGGACCAGTCTTTCCTGTGTTGTTCTCGTGATAGTGAATAACCATGAAATCTGATGGCTTTGAAAGTGGCAATTTCCCTGCACAAGTTCTTTCTTCTTTTGCTGCTGCCATGTTAAGAATTGCCTTTTGCCTTCCACCATAATTATGGAGGCCTCCCCAGTCACATGGAACTGTAAGTTCATTAAACCTATTTTTTCTTCCCAGTTTCTGCTATGTCTTTCTTAGCAGTGTGAGAATAGACTAATATACCCTTTTCACATTTTCCTAATTGAGCTCATCAAGCAACAGTATAGTTTCCACTTAGTCTATGTAAGTGTGTATTATTAAGATATAGTGACTAAAGAGCAATAACTTTGGTATTAGAAAATCTAAGTTTTAACCTGGCCAACTGAATAAGTCATAGAATCAAAACAAAGAGGAAGCTTGAAAGCATCAAAGCTAAACATCCATTTCTAATTAGGGTGAATCCTTAACCCGTGTAAGATAGCTGTTCTACTTTCAAACATCTCCCTTGAAAGCCCATTTTTATAATTAATCTAATGGGGAAGTTCTTCCTTTTTGTCTAATTCCTCATGCTCTATCTGCAACGAATGTTGCTTTTAAGAATTTATTTTTGGCCAGGTATGGTGGCTCACACCTATAATCCCGGCACTCTGGGAGGCTGAGGTAGGCAGATCACAAGGTCAGGAGTTTAACACCAGCTTGGCCAATATGGTGAAACCCCACGTCTACTAAAAATACAAAAAATGGCCAGGCGTGAGGCCGGGCGTGGTGGCTCAAGCCTGTAATCCCAGCACTTTGGGAGGCCGAGGCGGGTGGATCACGAGGTCAAGAGATCGAGACCATCCTGGTCGACACGGCGAAACCCCGTCTCTACCAAAAATACAAAAAATTAGCTGGGCATGGTGGTGCGTGCCTGTAATCTCAGCTACTCAGGAAGGCTGAGGCAGGAGAATTGCCTGAACCCAAGAGGCGGAGGTTGCAGGGAGCGGAGACCGCGCCATTCCACCCCAGCCTGGGGAACATGAGTGAAACTCCGTCTCAAAAAAAAAAAAAAAAAAAAGGCCAGGCGTGGTGGCAGGCACCTGTAATCCCAGCTACCCGGGAGGCTGAGGCAGAACTGCTTGAACCTAGGAGGCAGAGGGTGCAGTGAGCTGAGATCACACAAGGCACTCCAGCCTGGGCAATAGAGTGACTTCTTTCCTCTAAAAACAAATAAAAAAAAAAAAAAAAATTATAGACTTTTTAACTTTTTCATCCTGCAAGGTACAGATGAGGTAACAGTGACATAAATGTGAAATAACTTTTCAGGGTCATTAAGACACAGTATGTGGTGGACCTAGGCTAGGTATCTTGGCTCTTAGTCAAATGCTATCTTACATTTTCTAAACCTTCAAAATAGAAAAAATGCTTGTTCTCAAAGACTTGTGCATATAAAGCAAACTCAATTCACTGGCTGAACAGACATTTTCCAAGTGCTTATTACTTTGTGTCAAGTACTATGGTAAGCATCATTGTCTCAGATTAAAGCTTGGTTATAAAGTTTCATGTAATGTGGGGCAAATTCAAAAGTAGATCTCCTTACAAATTTAAGACAGAGCCACACCCATTCCTTTGTACACTGTAAAGGCTGTTTTTGCACAGCACTGAGAATTGAGCTGTTGTAAGAGGCCATTTGGCCCACAAAGGTGAAAATACTTACTCTGGCTCTTTATGGAAAAAGTTTATCAACCTCTGTTCTAGATGAATTTTATGAAAACTTATAGCCAAAAAATTGAAGTTCTTTTTATTTTTCAACGTTATTTTATGTACAGCATACTCTGTTTAATTCAGGGAAGATATTAAGTACCAATCCACTTTCTATGAGTTCAAAGTAACTTGAAAAGATAGTATGTTTTTCGTTCTTGTTAATGGTGTGAGGTTGGTAGCCTGCTGCAATCTTGATTATATCCAGGAATGAGAATGGAAGGCCAGAGTAAGCAAAGCAAGCCACTTACTTTTTTATATCCAATGAACTAGATTCATTTAAGTTAAATTTTAAAATGGAATCCCAGGCAGTAATAAAAGGACTGGTACCAAGTGAGGAGATATTTTTAGGCCAAAAATTAGATCTTGTGAGGCTGAAAAAGGAAATAGATGATAAATTTCTAAAAAGAGGAGATGGGGAAAGAACAAAGATACATGGCAATATATCTTGACAACAGCTAGAGCTAAAATTACTGTGCAGAGGCTGCAGGACCCTCAGGTAAGCTAAACAGGACAAGTTTTGTTGAGTGTAAACATTAGCTATTCTACACTGTACCTTGTTTCTCTAAAGCCAATCCCTGCTCCTACCCTTACCACCAAGTGGGTAGTTAGGAAAGAAACTAAAGCAGTTATGTGTAAACGTGGCCGTCCTTTCCATCAAGATAAAAAAGTCAAAGAATCGGGATTTTGGGAAATCGTTAATTTGTACTTGGATGCCAAATACACCAAAATGAACCTAACATTTTGATGGCAAAATGGGACATTATATCATGCAGATCACCAGTCATTTTACTTCAGAATTAGTAGCAACCTGGATTTAGATTTAATCTATTTTTCCCCGTCTGTTTTTGGTACTGCATGAATTACTTAAAATCTTTTCTGGCCCCATGAACTAAATAAAGTATGGTGAACACACTTGTATAGTAGACACTATCAGAAATATTCTATCCATTACCAAATAGTTATTCTTTCCAGTAATAGCATCAGGGAACTAAAAGGAGCAAATGAGTAAACTGAAGCCCACAAAAATTAAATGACTTGCCTAAGTTGTCTTAGCAGTCCTGTGCAGACACTTTTGGAAGAAAAAAGGCAATCAGACAAATATGAACACAGAATCACCCTACGGATCAGAGTTAAAACTCTGAGGAGACTAGTAGTTGACTATAAAATTTTCAGGAAGGGAGCCAAACAGAGCAATCCAAAAGGAAAAATCCTTACGGAGCCGTGAACTTACCATTCTAAACATTTAAGTTCATTTAAGAAAAAAACATTACTACATAGTCTAACACTGAAAATGACAATGTTACTAATATGCCACTTTTACCAAATTGAAACAGATTTTAATGTAAGGCAGTACTCAAAGATCTTCATAAAGATTCCTGAACAAATGATATTCACTGCAGCCTAGTTAATAACTGCGATCATTTTCTTAAAATTTAAATGTCCAAAAATAAATTACAGAACACAGAATATAACAGAGCTATCCTCTTAACATGTTAAGAACAGGAGGAAATGCTAAAAATGTTCAACACAGCATATAAACAAATACAAATATGATCCCAATATTTAAAAAGTGTATACAGAAAAAGACCAGGAGATATACACCAAACTCTTTAATGGTGGTTGGGATTGTGGGTGATTTTAATGTAATTCTATCCTGTTCCATATTTCTAAAAAACATTTGCATATCCCTTACAAATAAAAAACAATACAGTATTGCTAACTCCTGTAATCCTAGAACTTTGGGAGACTGAGGCAGGCAGATCACTTGAGCCTGAGAGTTAAGAGACCAGCCTGGGTAACATGGCAACAAAATCCAAAAATTAGCTACGTGTAGTAGCACATGCCTGTAGTCCCAGCTACTTAGGAGGTGAAGGTGGGAGGATCACCTGAACCTAGGGAGGGCAAAGCTGCAGTGAGCTGTTTTATTATGCCACTGCACTCCAGCCTAGGCGACAAGGTAAGAGCCTATCTAAAAAAAAAAGCCCACTATAATTGTTATTTTGAAAACAATTCAATAGTCCTTTTGTTTTATCTTTATTTTTGAGACAGGGTCTCACTCTGTTGTCCAAGCTGGAGTGCAATAATGCAATCTTGGCTCACTGCAACCTCTACCTCCTGGGCTCAAGTGATCTTTGCACCTTGGCCTCCGAGGGAGCTGGGACTACAGTTGCACACCACCATGCCCAACTAATTTTTGGTAGAGATGGGGTTTTGCCATGTTACCCAGGCTAGTTTTCAACTCCTGACCTCATGCAATCCACTCACCTCAGCCTCCCAAAGTGTTGGGATTACAGGTATGAGTCACTATGCCTGGCCTAGTATTCTTTTTGAGGAGAAAATTTTATCTGGGAATCTCTTAAAAACATCAAAGATTATTTTTCATGAAATTAACTTGAGTTAATTTTTGCTAGGGATAAACTGGAAACTTTCAATAGGAGATAAGTTAAATCATCACACATCCATAAAAGGGAGCATTTTGCAGCCACAGACAATTGTGCATAACAACCAATTGTTTATAACAAAAACTGCTCACAGGAAAATATAAAATTCTATAGAATGATTAGGCTAAAAATAGGAAAAAAGACTAGCAGCAAAAAATACCAAAATGTCAAGTCGTCTCTCTGGATAAGGGATTACTAATGATTTTTAGTTTCTACTTTTCTCTATTTACTAAATTTTCAATAAGTTTTTTAACAAAAGAAATTTAAAATGAGTTAACACAGTATTTTTAAAATTATCCAATACAGTGCCTTGAAAACATGCCAATTTCCAAATATTTGCTCCTTCCTGTTTCTTCAACAATGATGTTCTGAAGCATGAGAGGAAACATGAATTAAAAGGCAGTTTTTGTACACTTATGTTACATATTAGAGATTTTGAAGATCTACTACATAAGCCTACACATTCACATTGTATAGTTTTCTGGTGCCAAAACTACTAAATTAGTGGAAATCAGCCAAGAAAATGGTGGTTTTACCACACAGTCCTAACTGCAGAGGCTTTACAGACTCTTTAAAGTCTTTTGTATAGTAATTTCAACAGTAAAATCAGTTTGGTCTTTCCTAGGTGAAAACAAAACCTCTGAAATCAACTCCACTACAAAGCCATTTGCAGGCAATCAAGACTAAAGATACTTCTGGTGATGATGACTGGAAGAGCCTCATTACAAATCAAATAAATGAAAGTGAAAAGTTACCAAGTTTAGAAAATGACAGCCAATCAAAAAAAAGAAAAGCACAAGAGATGCTGGAAAAAACAACAGATTAAAATAATGTAGATAAGTGCTTTCAGTAGTGAAGTGATGTAACTGAAATACTGGTACAGGTTTTTACTAGAATGAAGTGACATTTAAAGCTCTACAGTTGTCTTCACTTTTCCAACTTTTTCTGATGTGAAGAAATTATATTACTTATATATTTGCTTTGAAGATGCATCATTTAAGACCGCTATCTTTTTATTTGCAGAGTATACTGTGAGCATCCACTTCCCTTTAATTTTAAACTTCTGTCTTCCCTCTGTATATTATTCTTTCTTTAAAGTACTTCTTTTTGCTTCTTCAGTATCCTTTTTTATAGAATTTATGTATTGTATAACAGACATATTGTGTGACCCTCTGTAATTTATGACTTCGTATCCTCTGGAGTTTGTGATTTTAATATAAATTTGAGACAATAACTGTCCATACTAGGCAAATTTTTTTTTAGTTTATAATGTTTTACTATGATTTAGGGATTTTTTTTTCCCAAAAAGAACAAAAATTACAAGCATAAAAACTCAGGTATCAGAAAGACTCAAAAGGCTGTTTTTCACTTTGTTCAGATTTTGTTTCCAGGCATTAAGTGTGTCATAGAGTTGTTGCCACTGCTGTTTTCCAAATGTCCGATGTGTGCTATGACTAAAAATTGAAAAAGTAAACAGTGTTAGTCAACCTTTTATCCCCTGGTATTCTTTTATAATACTACAGATTTGAATCCAGCTAAAAGCAAGATTAAATACACATAAGAGACATAATTTAAAATTGTAAAAGAATTCAAGAATTACATATTTATTTTTTAAAAATCTTTACCATATTGATCCTAAGCCTTCTAGAAGATTCTGAACAACTATATAAAGCAGACATGAAAGTCATTAGTATTCCAGCCAATGCTCAGCCATTAAATGAAATGTGCTGGAAAATAGGACTCTTTCATTAAATAAGCTAATCACATTCAGTCTGAGCTTTAATAAAATTATGATAAATAGCAACTATTTAACTACAGTCAACTGATAACACCACCTTGGTTCTCTAAACATTTAAGTGAAATAATCGGAACAAACTAAATCGTTCTATAAAATGCTGCAAAGCATTAAATATCTTACCTGACAACTACTTTTCTCTGGGTCTGATCAATTTTGCAGTAGACCATTTTAGTTCTTACAGCTGAAAAAGATGTTTACATTGTATGTTATATGGAAAATTTCCAAGAAAAATAGCTAAGGTATGAAAACTGTGACAAAGTAAGCCATAATAAAACTTTTGTTTTCCAACATTACAAACTGATTGTTTAAATCTAATAAGCAAAGTAGTATGAGGCAACCAAGAAGAAGGTCATATATTTGTCCTATGGCTGCTGGGACAATCTGTATTAAATATTGCATACTGTTTGTTGTTGTTTCTTTATTTTTAAGAATTCTAGGTGTTCTTCCCTATCATCTCATATGGGGGAATAAACTAATTTCCTACAAAGTTATTCTTTATAGAAGACTTAGATAGATCATTAGGGGAAAAAAGGTCAATAGTTCTGTACCTTTTATTAATTTTAATTGCATTATCCAACTTTCAAATTTAAAAAGCTCAGAAAAAATTCCTGAGCAGTTAAGTTGCTTTATAATCCAATTGTTGGGGAAGAAGTTCTTGTTTCTAGGCTAATCATAAGAAAACTGGTAATAGTTAACACTTGTAGATCATTTACTATGTTCCAGGCACTGTGCTTTATCTGTATTAATTCATTTAATCCTTACAACCACAAATGAATCCCTACATTCCTGTTTGACAAAGGAAGGACCTGGTCATACATCCATGTCTAATACTAAAATCTGTGTTCTTTACTACAATGGTGTATTGCCTAAATGTCTTTGTTTTATGTGAATTGAAGGGATATAATATAGCAGTTTATATTTCTACTAAATTTTCACCCTACAACAAATATATCCACTAATCTACTAAACATACATCTGCTACAAACAAATCTTTAAGTCTTAGTTTCAAGATATATATCTATGTTCCACATAGATGAGAAACTCTAGAAATAAATGAAAATGTTCTATCTGCCTTACCATCAATAACAAATGCTTCAACATCATCAGCTCCAATCTGAAGTTCTTGCTGCATTGTATCAAAAGAAATTTCTTTATTTTCCACTGCCATTCCCATAAAAGTAAGTAGTCTCATTTTTGCCATATTTTGTTCATGTAATAGGCCTAAATAACAGAATAATGAAACCTGATGAGTGTTTATACTAATTAAAGACCTGCACAATTACATCTCCTGTTGTGAAAATTATTATTATTTTTGTCATTGTGGAAATTACTGAGCATTTAAATAATTTTGACAAAGCTTCTTATATTAGCAAACTATTAACTGACTCCATAGAGTATTAAAAATCATTTTTCTATAGTACCACAGGTGACAGATTTGGGCCATAAAATGATTATTTTTAGACCCTAGAAGTTTTGTACATTTTTGTACAACATTAATTACACATTTTAGGAAATAAAATCTACAACATATATTTCATAAGAACAATTTCTGTTCATTTAAATTACCTAAGCTTATTTTCACATTAATAGCTCTTCATTTAAATACAGAGGATTTCTTATCTACCTACTAGTTTTTTCTGTGTTACTATTACTGCTAAACATGAAGTTTTAAAATATTTTCACAAATATTTTCAGTTATGAAAATATTCCATTTCACTTCAGGTAACCATTTAAAAATCAAAACTACATACAAATCAAAACTGTCAAAGTATGTTTGTCATTTAACCTTTATAGGCCAATACAGTTAGTACTAGATAAAATTAAACAGTACCATTAACAGTGATACTTGTTCTTTATAAGGCACAGGCAGAAAATTGCACAAATAATTCAAATTTTCCATTATAATTTCTAATGAAACATGCTGTTGTAATTATTCAGATAACAACGTGTTAGACCTAGAAGAAAACTTAAGGAATTACCCAGTCTGAATCCTTTCACCCTAAAAACGAAACTGAGAAGCAAAGAGATTAAATGGCGACTTATAGTCCAAAAGCAGCAGTGCTAGGCCTGGAATAGGTTCATTTGTAAAATAAAGGGCTAGAAATTTTAAAACTTACAGATCCTAAATATATAACCTAGTCCTAAGTAGAAGCAGAATTCTACTTGTTTTGATGCTAACTTATTTATTAAAAAACCAAATTTCTAAATCTAGATTTATATGTTCCTTTTCTCTGAACTTTCAAATTATGTAAAATCAGCAAATGATCAATCAAGTGCCCTCCAATAAATTCAGAGCTTCAAGTCTGTATTGTTTAAAAAGTTAGCTAAATACTCCATAAATAAATTTTAAATTTATAACATTCACATATTAGTAGAAGAGCATGGAAGCTCATTAATATAGAGCATGATCATCTGTTAATTAGCTGTAATTATGATACAGGCTTCCTATTTGGCACAGATTCAACAAAAACATGATCATCATAACTCAAATGAATGAGGTACATAAGTAAGCATTGCTAACTGCGTTTAATGGAAATCTACAGGCATCAAGAAATCAATTAGTGCACATTAACCCTAATTAACAAATGCAAATTAGATGCTGATTAACTTTCTGAAGCAAAAGGTAGCAACTGGATAACACCAGATTACATGTGGACATGTTAGGGCAATCAGTTGACACAAGATAATGCTACTGTTGGCCTAAGTTGTCAGTGTTAATAAAAGAAAATGTTTTGACAAAGTGATTGCAACTTGTGGAATACAGACAGTTGTCACTAGGCTTTTAGCTGTAATAAATGTTTTATTATACAATTAAAATATATACATATTTAATATAAAAATGTTTTCTCAGAAGCATATATACAAATTTCTAGTAGAATACTGATTTGCACAGATGTTCAAGAAACATAAGGCAAATGAGGGAATTTGAATTCTAGCTGGCACAATAAGCAACAATCTGAATTTTTTCTTATCAAAGAACATGTATCAAAAGATTTTTTCAAAAATTCCTTAACATTCTCAGTTTACTGATACAGATGATTCTCTTTCAATATGATAAAATGATAGAAACTCCTGTAATTTCTATTAAGTACTCTTGAAATTAAATCTATTTTACTGCTCATTTTTTCTGCAGTTACAATCTTACCATAAATGAAAAAACTTATCAGAGGAATGAAGATTATTTCTAGGCTGAATTACATAATACCACTATCTATTTTACATGTGGAAACTTACATCTGATAACACTTCAAACTGTTTAAAATAACTCTAAAACAGACAACCAAACTTAAAACCCTTAGGACTCTTGTTCTGAAAAATCAAACTACTAAACCAGTGAAGTATGAATTAAAGACTTTGTAGGAAGCTATGCTTTGTTTCATAAAACTAAAATACTACCTTCAAAGAGGAAGTCACAGTGTACTGTGTCATATTTCAATTTTAAAGTTATAAAAAATCTAATTTTATGGAAACATTTATTCATTACTAATATGTCAAAACCTTAATGCAGTAATAAAAAAATGTGCATCATTGAGCAATTTCTGCATTGTCACTGACCCCTGTCTTAAACTGCTGCAATACAGAAAACTCAATTTTAATGCATGCAATAGCTTATGAACCAGTGCTCCTTTGAAACAGTCAATTACACATCAATGGGGGAGTGTCAAAGTGTTAATTACCACTCCTTTTTCCTTGGTGCGTAAATAAAGAGGTTGCTGACATTAACATTCCATCACACAGCTTCATGCTACAAAACAAATTAACTGGGACAGAATGTGGTTTTCTGGGTCTAGTGCACCTGGCAAAGCATTATACACAAACACGCTTACAGCTACTTTATCTTGGTATATTTCAAATGCCTTATTATATGTTCAGAATAAGTCAATCTTTCCCAATTCCAATGGATGCACAAAATTTACAGATGACAAGCATTAATGATTACCAAATTGAAAACTAAGGATAATCAAAGTAGATCATAATTATACTCTTCATCTGTATCCTCAACAACCAGGAAGACTAACAATTCACTCTTAATATTGGAAAATATAACCAATCTCTAATGTATTTTGATTATTGCCTAGTAGGAAAACAAAGCACCTTAATTTCAGTTGACTCCAGTGTCAAAAAACTGGTAGTTTACAACATTTAAAATAATATTAAGAATAATGTTTAGCTTAACAAAGTACCTTTAATCACCAAATTTCATCAGCTCTTAAAACGAGTATTTCTGAAAGTTACCATTATGATCAAAGTAATGGTAATTCTTTCAGTTGCTTTTCTGCTCAATCCTCCATCCCTAAATTTTAAAAACACGTTTATCAATGGAACTATTTCTATCTGATCTGTCTTCTCTAAGCACCCCATTCTTGCTATAACTTTACCTCAAAGAATCCTGGTACAGAAGAGCTGGAAGGGCCTAAAGTTCTGCAAGCTCTTAAATGAGGAAAAAAGGGCCCAAGTTGTTTTCTCTTTTTTTTTTTTTTTTTGAGATGGAGTCTAACTCTGTCATCCAGGCTGGAGTGCAGTGGTGCAATCTCGACTCATGCAACCTCTGCCTCCCGGGTTCAAGTGATTCTCCTGCCTGAGGCTCCTGAGTAGCTGGCACTACAGGCATGTGCCACCATGCCCACTAATTTTTGTATTTTTAGTAGAAACACAGTTTTGCCATGTTGGCCAGGCTGGTCTTGAACTCCTGACCTCAAATGATCTACCCATCTCAGCCTCCCAAAGTGCTGGGAACAGGCACTAAATCGTTGTTTTCATACTCCCAGTTTCATTCTCTATCACAAATGCTACCTCCTTCACCTTCTTGATTTTTGATTTTCAATTCATTCTAATATTTTAAACTACGTATTTTTGTGCCTGTTCTATCACACCCAACTCCTTTTAGGATAATCTACAAATGAGGCCACAACCGTATTTGCTGGACCACACAGTACGTAACTGTTAGTGTAGCATGTTCCCACCTGTGTCTGTGCCTCAAAGAATAAACCCCAAAACTTACCAAGTGAATCAATGAAGTCTTTATTATTCTGATAAAACTTGACATATGATGCCAATTTAGCACTCACAAAAATAGTTAAAAGCTATACAGATAAAAGACAAAAAAGATACCATCAATACAGAGAATTAGGATTTATTGCAAGATAGTTTAAGGATGCTGACTCCCAACAAAACTCTACAATTTGTTCAATGCAGAAATAACATTCTGTTTCATCAAATTACCAAATCATTTGCTTTCATACGGCTCACTTTTAAAATGAAATAATCAGTAAATATAGTGAGCTCTAAATTATCCACACTGAAAGATGGTAGCTAATGGCATAGTGCAAATACAAAACGGTCCAAAATATATTTATACTTGCATTTGAAAAATGTTCATGTGTTTTTAAATATCAGACTTACCTTCTGAAGTGGGGCTGACAACAATATGTATGTAATAAAAAAGAAACTTAGTATTATCTAAGTCTATAATAGCCAGTAAGTGAGAAAATGAAAGAAAGGGAGAAAGAATAGGACTGTGTTCAGTGGTGAGAAAAGTTGGTCCTAAACAGGTCTGTTCCTGGTATAAAATGAATAAACAGTTCTTATCTGTTACCAGGCAGGAGTGCAGCAGCACAATCTCAGCTCACTGCAACCTCCGTCTCCTGGGTTCAAGCAATTCTCCTGCCTCAGCCTCCTTAGTAGCTGGGATTACAGGCGCCCACCACCTCACCCGGCTAATTTTTTGTATTTCAGTAGAAATGGGGTTTCACCATGGCCAGGATGGTCTTGATCTCCTGACCTCATGATCCACCCATCTCGGCCTCCCAAAGTGCTGGGATTATAGGCGTGAGCCACCGCGCCCAGCCTTATTTTTGAGATGGAATCTTACTCTGTCATCTAGGCTGGAGTGCAGTAGTGCCATCTTGGCTCACAGCAACCTCCGCCTCCCGGGTTCAAGCGATTCTCCTGCCTTAGCCTCCTGAGTAGCTGGGACTACCGGTGCACTCCACCTCGCATAGCTGATTTTTGTATTTTTAGTAGAGACAGGGTTTCATCATGTTGGGCAGGCTGGTCTTGAACTCCGGACCTCATTATCCGCCTGCCTCGGCCTCCCAAAGTGCTGGGGTTACAGGCATGAGCCACTGCGCCAGACCCCATTAGTCATTTTTATTAATGCAAAGAAAGAGTCCTGCTTCAGTATGTAAAATTTAGGAAAGGAGAATATTTTTCACATTAAAGGATAAACTACTTACATCATGAATAAGCTCGCCTTCCAAAAACTTGACTGGTTTTAAAGTAAGAAGGTGGTCAAAAAGAAATGCATTTGGATCTTTCAATGCTCGTACAATACACCTTAATTAGAGAAGAAAAGTGTAAGCTTAGGGTTTTGAAATCCTGGCTTTTCACTGAATTTTTGCAGATCATAAAATATACTTAATTCAGCAAAATATCAAATAGTCCAAAACGTATACACAACATTAAAAAAGCTACAGGACAGGGTTAAGACAGGCCAATAAATTTATCAGGTTCATCTGTTTTAACAAAATGAAATATATTAATTGTAGATAAAAACATAGATGGAGAAAAAGCACCAAGGTAATCAAATAGCAAGTGGCAGCAGAACCATATGCCAGACACTAAGTGCTTTCCTTACCTTAGGTATCATTTATTCCTCACAACAACCCAGGAGACGACCAGTACCCTACCACGCCCCTTTATCAGCTATGAAGCAGCTCGGAAGTGCTGATTAAGAGGCGGAATAAGAATGTGAATGGAGGCAGTCTGCCCTCCAAGTCAAGGACTTTACCACCAACTTCCCTTTTTTACCAACTCCTATCATGTAGTGGTCCACACAAAGCAGTAACTATATAAAAAAGTTTCATCATCCTTATTTCACAAATTTACAAAACTGATTCTATTCTTGTTAGCAGTTAGATCTAAGACTGTTAAAAGCCCTTATTCTCACTAGCAATAGGCTAATTTTTGGTAAGCCATCGACTTCCATCTGTAAGCTTTAATATTAAGGTCGACTGACCCAAAATTAGGTTCTCATTCTTGGGTTGGGATCATCGTCCCCAAACCAGCAATACTCCCACCCAATAAACACCATGCAGTTATTTCACATGCAATCTACAGTTCTTCCAATATCAAACCCTGAATTTTAGTATCTACATTAGAATCACCAGGCAATACACACTATCAAATAACTGGATCATTGGTGGTTGCAAACATGATTTCAGTTACATAATTTAATACTGTAGCTCACCTCTAAGTTGCTGACAATCTCTCATTAGAATAACATTTAACGTTACCTGTGAGCATCAACTCGAGCCTGGGAAGCATTGTCCTCTGTGTAACTTCCAAGCAATTCCACCATGACTTTTGAAGCAGCATCACTGAAAAGATATACTGCTTTAGGAACTTAAAACTATCATCACTGCTATTCATTCATTTAAAAATATTTTTAAGTACCAGATACTTATAAATATATGTTGACAACTTATTATATATGTTGACATATATAATGGTGGCTAAGAGAGACCAAGTTCCTGTCTATGAGGAAAAGTCATGAAACTTTTCTTTTAGTAGGAAAGACAGGCAACTAGGGAAAGTAACAAGTGCTATGAAGGAAATAAATGGCGATGTAATCAAAGCAACAGGGGCAGAAAACAGAAAGCTACTTTATGTACAGTGAGGAGGCAGTCTCCCTCAGAAGAGATGACATGTAAGCTAAGACCTAAAGGATGTAAAATATCCTTTTCTTGGCCATGAAAAGAGCTAGGTTCATGAAAGGAGGGGTAAGATGACTTTCCAAGCAGAGGGAAGACCAAGTATAAAGGTGGGGGAGGGGTGTCCGTGCCAAGATGGCTGAAAGGAGGCAACATTGGAACACAGCTCCCAGCAAATGAGACGCAGAGGGCTAGAGGACTTCACGATTCCAAGTGAGGTGCTGGTTTCATTTCAGGGGGACTGGAAGGCCTCTGAAAATAGACCAGGGAAAGAGCCAAAGCAGAGGGAGAGCTGCTCAAGGAAAACGAACCAAGATGGGGGGGGGGGGGGGGGAAGGGTGTCCCCATCTGTAACCTGCAGCTGTCTCGGGGAGTCAAGGGACTTCACCCCCTCAGTGCTCCGATTCGGAGCCTGTGCTTACCTCAACCCTCCTGCAACCCACGGTCCACGAGAGCCCCACAAAGACTCAGGGGCGCCATGAGTTGTCAATGCAAGTCTGAACGATGGCTCCACCTGGTGCCGGACCTGGGAGAAGTTTGGACTGGCACCAGTGGGATGGAACAACCCATCCCACAGAAAGAGGCAGAGCTGAAAGCAGGGAAACAGGTCATAAGGCCTGGCAGGCCCCACCCCCCAACAAAACTCAAACTGAAGCCCACACGCTAGAGAGCTAGACAACGAATACATCAGTTTGACCCCAACCAGGAAGATCCAGCTCAGGAGAGGAGAGATGCCATTGGGAAGGCAGGGCTAATTTCACTTGCAAACAAACCCCAGGGGAAGACCGACCACCCACCCAGCAGCCTGACTGAATCCGAGGCAGCCCAGCAGTGCCTCTACAGGCCAAAAAAAGATATAGTTCCAACTACAACAGAAAGGACGTACCCTCAGAGATTTCTCCCGAAATCACCAACTTCAAAGATCAAAGGTGGGAAAAAAACAGCACAAAAACGATGAAACCCTCAAAGACCAGAACACCTCTTTTCCCTCCCAGGGATCACAACTCCTCATCATCAAGGAAACAAAACAAGACAGAAAATGAGTGTGATGAATTGACAGAAGCAGGCTTCAGAAGGTGGATAATAACAAACTTCTCTGAGTTAAAAGACCATGTTCTAACCCAATGCAACAAAACTAAGAAGCATAAGGTTAGACGAAATGCTAACTAGAATAACCAGCTTAGAGAAGAACATAAATGACTTGATGGAGCTGAAAAACACAGCACAAGAACTTCGTGAAGCATGCACAAGTTTCAACAGCCAAATCGATCAAGCAGAAGAAAGGATATCAGAGACAGAAGATCAAATCAATGAAATAAAACAAGAAGGCAAGATTAGAGAAAAAAGAGTGAAAAGAAACAAACAAAGCCTCCAAGAACTATGGGATTATGTCAAACGACCTAATCTACGCTTGTTCAGCATACCTGAATGTGACGGGGAGAATGAATCCAAGTTAGAAAACACTCTTCAGGATATTATCCAAGAGAACTTCCCCAACCTAACAAGGCAGGCCAATATTCAAATCCAGGAAATACAGAGAACACCACAAAGATATTTCTCAAGAAGAGCAATCCCAAGGTACATAATTGTCAGATGCACCAGGGTTGAAATGAAAGAAAAAATCCTAAGGGCAGCCAGAGAGAAAGGTCGAGTCACCCACAAAGGAAAGACCATCAGACTCACAGGGGATCTCTCAGCAGAAACTCTACAAACTGTAAGGGACTGGAGGCCAATATTCAACAACCTTAAAGAAAAGAACTTTCAACCTAGAATTTCATATCCAGCCAAACTAAGCTTCATAAGTGAAGGAGAAATAAAATATTTTACGGACAAGCAATTGCTTAGAGATTTTGTCACTATAAAACCTGCCTTACAAGAACTCCTGAAGGAAGTACTAAACATGGAAGGGAACAACCAGTACTAGCCACTACAAAAACGTACCAAATGGTAAAGAACAACGATGCAGTGAAGAAACCACATCAACTAATGGGCAAAACAGCCAGTATCAAAATGGCAGGATAAATTCAAACATAACAATATTAATGCTGAATGTAAATGGTCTAAATGCCCCAATCAAAAAACAGAGACTGGCAAATTGGATAAAACGTCAAGACCCAATGGTGCGCAGTATTCAGGAGACTCATCTCATATGCAAAGACTCACATAGACTCAAAGTAAAGGGATGGAAGAAGATCTACCAAGCAAATGGAGAGCAAAAAAGAGCAGGAGTAGAAATCCTAGTCTCTGATAAAATGGACTTTAAACCAACAAAGATCAAAAGAGACAAAGGAAGGGCATTACAATACAACAAGAAGAGCCAACTATCCTAAATATATATGCACCCAATGCAGGGGCACCCAGATACATAAAGCAAGTTCTTAACGTCCTACAAAGAGACTTAGACTCCTGCACAATAATATTGGGAGACGTTAACACTCCACTGATAATATGGACAGATCAACGAGACAAAGTCAACAAGGATATCCAGGACTTGAATGCAGAGCTGGACCAAGCAGACCTAACAGACATTTACAGAACACTCCACCCCATATCAGCAGAATACACATTCTTCTCAGTACCACATGACACTTACTCTAAAACTGACCACATAATTGGAAGTAAATCACTCCTCAGCAAATGCAAAAGAACAGAAATCACAAGTCTCTCAGACCACAGTGGAATCAAATTAGAACTCAGGATTAAGAAAAGCACTCAAAACTGCACAATCACATGGAAACTGAACAACTTGCTCCTGAATGATGAATGGATAAACAATGAAATGAAGGCAGAAATAAAAACATTCTTCAAAACCAATGAGAACGAGGACACAATGTACCAGAAACTATGGGACACATTTAAAGCAGTGTCTAGAGGGAAATTTATAGCAATAAATGCCCACATGAGAAACAAGGAAACATCTGAAATTGACACCCTATCGTCAAAATTGAAAGAGCTAGAGGAGCATGATCAAAAAAACTCAAAAGCAAGCAGAAGACAGGAAATAAGATCAGAGCAGAAATGAAGGAGATAGAGACACAAAAAACCTTTAAAAAAAAAATCAATAAATCCAGGAGCTGGTTTTTTGAAAAGATCAGCAAAATAGACAGACTGCTAGCTAGACTAATAAAAAAAGAAAAGAGAGAAGAATCGAATAGATGCAATAAAAAATGATAAAGGTGAGATCACCACCGATTCCTCGGAAATACAAACTACCATCAGAGATTACTACAAACAGCTCTATGCACATAAACCATTAAATCCGGAAGAAACGGACAAATTCCTGGACACTTACACACTCCCAACACTAAGCCAGAAAGAAGTTGAAACCCTGAATAGACCAATAACAAGGTCTGAAGTTGAGGCAGCAATTAATGGCCTACCAAACAAAAAAAGGCCATCCAGACGGGTTCACAGCCGAATTCTACCAGATGTACAAAGAGGAGCTGGTACCATTCCTGCTGAAACTATTCCAAACAATACAAAAAGAGAGAATCCTCCCTAACTCTTTCTTTGAGACCAGTATCATCCTGATACCAAAGCTTGACAGAGACACAACTAAAAAAGAAAACTTCAGGCCAATATCCATGATGAACACTGACGCAAAAATCTTCAGTAAAATAGTGGCAAACCAATTGCAACAGCACATAAAAAGCTTAGCCACCATGATCAAGTAGGCTTCATCCCAGGGATGAAAGGATAGTTCAACATTTGCAAATCTATAAACGTAATCCACCACATAAATAGAACCAAAGACAAAAACCACAATTATCTCAACAGATGCAGAGAAGGTCTCTGACAAAATTCAACAGCCTTTATGCTAAAAACTCTCAATAAACTAGAGAGTTTATGAGATGGAACGTATCTCAAAATAATAAAAAAGCTATTTACAACAAATATCATACTGAATGGGCAATATCAAACTAGAAGTATTCCCTTTAAAAACTGGCACTAGACAAGGATGCCCTCTCTCACCACTCTATTTAATATCGTATTGGAAATTCTAGCCAGAGTAATTAGGCAAGAAAAAGAAACAAAGGGCATTAAATTAGGAAAAGAAGAAGTCAAATTGTCCCTTTGCAGAGGACATGATCATATATTTAGAAGACCCCATCATCTCAGCCCAAAACCTCCTTAAGCTGATAAGCAACTTCAGCAGTCTCAGGATACAAAATCAATGTGCAGAAATCACAAGCATTCCTATACACCAACAACAGACAAACAGAAAGCCAAATCAAGAATGAACTGCCATTCACAATTGCTACAGAGAGAATAAAATATCTAGGAATACAACTAACAAAGGATGTAAAGGACCTCTTCAAGAACTACAAACCACTGCTCAACGAAACAAGAGAGGACACAAACAGATGGAAAAACATTCCATGCTCATGGTTAGGAAGAATCAGTATTGTGAAAATGGCCATACGGACCAAAGTAATTTCTAGATTCAATGCTATCCTCATCAAGCTACCACTGTCCTTCTTCACAGAACTGGAAAAAACCACTTTAAACTTCATATGGAGCCAAAAGGGAGGCTACATAGCCAAGCCAATCCAAAGCAAAAAGAACAAAGCTGGAGGCATCACGCTACCTGACTTCCAACTATACTACAAACTACAGTAATCAAAACAGCATGGTACTGGTACCAGAACAGAGATATAGACCAATGGAACAGAACAGAGGCCTCAGAAACAATGCCACACATCTACAACCATCTGATCTTTGACAAACCTGACAAAAACAAGCAATAGGGAAAGGATTCCCTGTTTAATAAATGGTATTGAGAAAACTGGCTAGCCATATGCAGGAAGCTGAAACTGCATCTCTTCCTTACACCTTATACAAAAATTAACACCAGATGGATCAAAGATTTAAACATAAGAACTAACACCGTAACAACCTTAGAAGAAAACCTAGGCAACACCATCCAGGACATAGGCATAGGCAAGGACTCCATGACTAAAACACCAAAAGCAATGGCAACAAAAGCCAAAACAGACAAATGGAATCTAATTAAACTTAAGAGCTTCTGTACAGCAAAAGAAACAATCATTAGAGCAAACCGGCAATCAACAGAATGGGAAATTTTTGCAATCTCCCCTTCTGACAAAGGGCTAATATCCAGAATCCACAAAGAATTAAAGCAGATTTACAAGAAAAAAAGCAAACAAACCCATTCAAAAGTGGGCGAAGGCTATGAACAGACACTTTTCAAAAGGAGACATATATGAAGCCAACAAACATGAAAAAATGCTCATCATCATTCATCATTAGAGAAATGCAAATGAAAACAACATTGAGATACCCTCTCATGCCAGTTAGAAATCATTAAAACATCTGTAGACAACAGATGCTGGAGAGGATGTGGAGAAAAAGGAACACTTTTACACTGTTGGTGGGAGTGTAAATTAGTTCAACCATTATGGAAGACAGTGTGGCAATTCCTCAAGGATCTAGAAATAGAAATTCCATTTGACCCAGCAATCCCATTACTGGGTATATACCCAAAGGATTATAAATCGCTCTATTATAAAGACACATGCACACGTATGTTCGTTGTAGCGCTGTTTACAATAGCAAAGACCTGGAACCAACCCAAATGCCCATCAATGATAGACTGGACAAAGAAAATGTGGCACACATACACCATGGAATACTATGCAGCATGGAATTTTATGCAGCCATAAAAAATGACGAGTTGATGTCCTTTGTAGGGACATGGATGAATCTAGAAACTATCCTCAGCAAACTGACACAAGAACAGAAAAGGAAACACTGCATGTTTTCTCTCATAGGTAGGTGATGAACAATGAGAACACCTGGGCACTGGGAAGAGAACACTCACTGGGCTAGGTGATGGGGTGGAGGGGAGTGAAAGTGGAGGGGTGGTAGGGAGGATGGGGAGGGATAACAGCAGGAGAAATGCCTGATGTAGGTGACGGGGGGTGGGGAGGATGGAGACAGCAAATCACCATGGCATGTATGTACCTATGCAACAATCCTGCAGAATGCAGGACGTGCACATGTACACCAGAGCCCAAAATACAATTCAAAAAAAAAAAAAAAAAAAGGGCCCTGGGTGGGAAAAAAGTTTTGTTTTTTTGAAGTTTAAGACAGTGGTTCTGAAACTTCAGTGTGTTCAGCATTACCCGGGTAGCTTGTTCAGTGTGCAGAACCATGGGGCCCAAGAATTCATATTTTTAAAAATATGACCAAGTGAATGTGCATAAGATGGTTTGTAGCCTTCACCTGACAAAGACTGGTGTAGAGTGGAAGATGAAATTGGAAGACTGAGGGAAGGAGGGAACTGGGGGACTTGGAACAGGCAGGAATGGGACCCTAGAAGAAGGGAGAGGAGCTGAGGTTTGAATGCATGCAAGATCCCGAGAAAACAGGGCAGCATATTTTGGATTTGGTCTGATGAACAGCCGGTGGAGAGCTCTGGTGGACAGGAAGCTCTGGCTCTTCTCCCTGCTGCAATTGGCAGTGGTTGCCAGGTGGGGTAGGCATCACACTGGGAGTGTCAGCCACTCGACTCCTCGTGAAGTATAATGAACCCGAGGCATGTGTCTCTTTGTCTGCTGTTTAAGGCCCAAGATGGCTGCCTTTAAGTTGCCTAACAGTGCCCATAGAATCGAGCTTCTGTTTATCTATTTCCTCATTCAGAAACTGTTAGGACAGTATTGCTAAAGTTGAGCCAACACCAAATATTTAAATAACTACACTTAAGATACCATTCCAATTAAATTATTCTTATAATTATGCAGATGATCAGTTTTCACTGTAGTAAACAGGGTAAAATAAATACATGCAGTAATTCATACTGAAATTTTAGAAAATGTTTATCTTACTCCTCATGACGTCCTTTAAACTGTGTAATCTTCAGCTTGTAGAAAGCTTTGCTAACTAAGATGGTTTTTTTTTTCGTTTTTTCATTTTCTAAAAACACTCTCTAAATCTGAGTTTAACCTGGCAAAATCAGGGGGAACCATCATTTATTTTAAAATGGTAAATGCTATCTGAAACTTCTTTCAAAACTAAAGTTTACTAAGATTCATAAATATCACTAATAGGCTAAGTGGTAACCAGTATCTTAAATGTAGAGATATAAATGCCAAGGCATGGTAGAACATGCCAGTAGTCCCAGCTACTAGGGAGGTTTGCTTGGGCCCAGGAATTCAAGGCTGTAGTGCACTACAATTGCACCTGTGAACAGCCAAATAGCCACTGCACTCCAGCGTGGGCATGGTCAGACCCCATCTCTAAAAAATAAAAAACTGATACTCAACTCAACCTGAAAGAGGCCATGATCCAAAGGAGCCAGAGCAGCTGACAAAATTGTTTATTGGTGATCTGAGCTTTGAAATAGACATGGTAGTTTTAGAGAACATTTTAAGAAATGGGGCACATTCACAGGTTGTGTGGTAATGAGACACCCCCAAACAAAATGTTCCAGGGACTCTAGTATTGTGAGTTACTCTTGTGTTGAAGAGGTGGATGCAGCAATGTGTGCTCAACCATACAAGGCTGAGGTGTGCAATGGAACCAAAGATAGCTGTTTAGAGTTCTAAAAAGGCCAGTGCCCATTCCCACAGTGAAGAAATTTTTGTTGGTGATGTAAAAGAAGATACAGAAGAACATAATTTGAGAGACTACTTTGAAAAGTATGGCAAGATTGAAACTACAGAAGTTACTGGAGGACAGACAGTGTGGAAAAAAGAGGATTTGCTTTCGTAAACTTTTGATGATCATGATACAATTGGTAAAATTGTGGTTCAGAAATAACACTCTAAAACAGCCATAATAGTGAAGTGGAAAAGGCCCCTTTTAAACAACAGATGCAGTTGTGGAATGGATCTGGCAACTTTATGGGTTGCAGAGGAAACTTTAGAGATGGTAGAGGTAGTTTTGGCTATGGGTAGAAACTCTGGTGGAAAAGGAGGCTATGGTGCTAGAGGTGGTGGCAGCAGAGGTAGTTATGGAGGAGGGTTGCTGGATATAATGGGTTTGAAGATGATGGTGGCAGCTACTGCAGCTAACCTGGTTACGACAGTAGAGGAAGGTATGGTAGTGGCAGATATGGTGGCAATGGTGGAGGATACAATGGTTACAAAGAAGTAGTAAATTTGGGGGGTGGTAATTACGGTGGTGGTGGGAACTATAATGATTTTGGAAATTATAGTGGACAATGACAATCAAATTATGGACCCATACATCAAAGTTTTGGTGGATAAAGCTTGGGCATTCCCTATCGCGGTAAATGTGGTAGCAGAAGGTTCTACAAACAGCAGAAAAGGGCTACAGTTCTTAGCAGGAGAGCAAGCAAAGAGAAGTCAGAAAAGCGGCAAGTTACTTTGAGGCAATCATCCCAAATGCATTCGAGGAACTGTAAAAATCTGCCACAGAGGAATGACAATCTGTAGTCAGAAAAGTTACTGGGGCTTAAACAGGAAAGCCTTCTTGTTCAAGACTATCATAGCCACAGTTTGCAAAAAGTACAGCTATTGATTAGCCTGGGCAACAGAGCGAGATGCTGTCTCAAAAAAAAAAAAAAAAAAGGTAGTGTAGTGATACCAGGAATAAAAAACTAAGAATTTTTTAACTTTTCAATAAAAATTAAAATTAAAAATCATGGTGATTTAACTATAAAAATTCAAAAAAAAACTAAAAAAAAAAAAAAAAAACAACAAAAAACCCGTCATACTCATTGTTAATTATCTTGTGCCACACTGTAAGCACAGGTGCAAGTCATTTTCCAGTTTTAGACCCACACTCTACTTCAATTGTATCAGCATAAAATCTTTTTAATCCATGTGAAGCACACAGCATGGTGTCTGACATATAAGGAATCACTTACCAGGACGTATTACCCTTTAAAATGCACGACAGACTCCCTGTGCATCAACCACCAATATAAATAAAATCATGAAGGGGGCACTCGTAAACGTTAAGCATTGTTACTTAACTCTCAGAATTTTACTATTCAAAATACGTTAAAATATGTATTTTATGTGTACTAAAATAGGAAACCAACTCTCAACATTTAGATTGGCAGAATGGCAGAAATTTCACGTTTAAACAAGTATCCTCTTCCAGTTTCCTACGGTGGGAAGCATTTATCCACTCAGTGCCCAATAGGTGCTAATTATCTTCTCAGGACTGCAATGGTTAACAGATGAGGTTCCTTGCCTTCACTTAGCCTACAACCTCACTTTCAAACAAGGATGTTAAATGCCAGGATACAAGTAGAGGGTGCTGTAAAAGGGAGGCACTAATCAAAATATGAGAGAGGTGTTTCTGGCAGAGAAATGAAGCTGACTGTACTAAGACTGTTTAGACAAGGGGTAGGCAAACGTTCTGTAAAGGGCCAGAGAGTAAATACTTTAAGCTCTGCAGGATATATGGTATCTGTTTTAACTAAACTCTTGGCAAAAGCAGGCACAGACAATATATAAATGAATAGGCATAGATGTTATACCAATAACATGTTATGGACCCTGAAATCTGAATTTCATATGTCAACATATCATGAAATATTACCCTTTCGTTGATTTTCTTTCTCAACCATTTAAAAATGAAAAAACACTTGGTACACGGGCTATAGAAGAACAAGTGCTATCCCCTGCTCCAGACTGGCAAAGAGCATGGCGCTTTTATATCTGACATAGGCTTGCTACGTCTATGGTGTGATAAGCAAGAGGAAGGACATGGGCGGAGAGAGGGAATATTTACATTCACACAAAGCTTTTCTAGTCTGCCACTGCACCATCCAGAAATGATAAAATGCCTCAGCACATTCATCAAGCCCATGCTACAGCAGTAGGTTGAAGCTCAAGTTGGAAAGGCCCCACATCCTTTCTTTTTTGAGAAAAGCCAAATTTCACTTTTTAAAAAGTTCAAAGATGAGGGAAAATGACTTTAAATCTTGATAGTTATTTTGAACTTAGTAGGTCAAATTTATATAAATAGATTTATAGCAACTCTGTGGAGAACAAAGTAAAGCAAAATTACTGGCCCTATTTATCTTTAAAAAAACATCCCCACCTACTTATACTGCCTGTTAAGTTGTAAGTTAGTTCAGTACTTCTGAATACCTCTTCTTACAATCCACAAGCGCCTCATAAAGTAGTCTTAAAAGGGTGTGCTTTTTTTCAGTGTTGAGATTCCAGTCAGAAATCCATTTTCTAACCTACAAGAGATTGACAAAAGGAGAAAACTGAGTAACATACATACAAGTGTAACATATAAAAGTATACTTCTTTTCTTCTTTTTTTTTTTTTTTTTTTAGACAAAGTTTTCGCTCTGTTGCCAGGCTGGAATGCAGTGGAGCAATCTCAGCTCACTGCAACCTCCACCTCCTGGGTTCAAGAGATTCTCCCGCCTTAGCCTCCCAAGTAGCTGGGATTACAGGTGCATGCCACCATGCCCAGCTAATTTTTGTATTTTTAGTAGACACAGGGTTTCACCATGTTGGCCAGGATGGTCTTGATCTCCTGACCTCGAGATCCACCCACCTCAGCCTCCCAAAGTGCTGAGATTACAGGCATGAGCCACCGCGCCCAGCCAAAAGTACATTTCTCATAAGCAGAACAACTATTCCACACAGTAACTCACTTGATCCAGCTCAGTTGGAATGTACTGGATGGCCCCACAAGATGCTGCCACTTTAATAAGACTGCAATACACTGTGTATCTTACGGGAGTATTCTTGTCCATCCCATGGAAAAGGTTGCTTAACCTGGTTAACAAACAAATAAACAATGTTTGAAATGACTAACCAGTTTTTTTTTTTTTTTTTTTTTTTTTAAATGGAGTCTCACTCTGCCGCCAGGCTGGAGTGCAAGGGCGTGATCTTGGCTGACTGCAACCTCCGCCTACCTGGTCCAAGTGATTCTCCTGCCTCAGCCTCCCAAGCAGCTGGTACTACAGGCACGTGCAACTATGCCCAGCTAATTTTTTGTATTTTTAGTAGAGACGGGGTTTCACCATGTTGGACAGGATGGTCTCTATCTCTTGACCTCATGATCAGCCCGCCTCAGCCTCCCAAAGTGCTGGGATTACAGGCATGAGCCACTGCACCTGGCCCAGCAACAAGTTTTAAGTTGAGGTGTGCTCTCACCACAAACCTACAGCAGGTAATGTTAACAACTTCATATTACAAAGCAGAGAACTAGGGAACAGAAAAGTCAAGTGACTTGCCCAAGGTCACAGCTAATAAAAGCCACAGGTGACAGTCAAGTTCCAGAATTCCTGCTTTGAATGATTAAAAGTTAGTAACACGAAAATAGCCCCTTGAAAAACCGAGCCTCTTCTGGATCTCAACTTACAACTGCAGTCTCAGAGACGGGCGTTCACCTTCGCGAAATTTGACCAGCTTTTCACATAGGCTTTCAATCAAAGCTTCCTGCTTGTCTGGTTCCAGGATCAAGAGGAGGGATACCACACTGTTCATCACACTTTCAACATCTACACAAGTATGGATAACACAATCAACAGTGATAATACAATACTCTATGCATCTAAATATGTATTTCCAATGCTTTAATACAGTGAAGACCATCAAATATAACACACTTTTGCATTCAGAAAGCAATTTGTATATTTTATTAAAGAGAAGGAAATTATTACCTAAAATGTGGTTTCTAACTAGTAAAACAGACTGGCTTATATGTATATAAAGTTTCCATTTTTACTGTCATGATATTCGATCATTTGGAAGATACTGGTATGACTTGGGACTAGGATACTTTCTTAATTAAGTAAAACTCTGTATATACATACTGGAAATTAGAAATTAAAGCTGTCAACTCTGGCTGACTTATTTTCAAGTATTACAGATATTAATGATACCCCGAATTTAATCTAATTTTTTCATATATATGCTGCCAAAATCAGCACCAAGTTTGATCTCTAAACCTTAGAGATTTCCAAACCCATTCTATCTCAATAAATATGAAATCAGCCTAATAATTAATTAAATGGCTACTAGATTACTTGAAATTATATCTCATTTGATGTTAATCTAAACCTTATGAACAGGAAAGAGCTTCATTTTTTCTTCATTTCATTCTGAGATTATCAGCATTTAGTGTAATAACACTTAAGAAATATATCTGATGTCAAGAGGTTTTTCTCAAAGTAGGTTTGCTTTATAGGTATAATAGATTAGACAAGGCCGGGCACGGTGGCTCACGCCTGTAATCCCAGCACTTTGGGAGGCCGAGGCGGGTGGATCACGAGGTCAAGAGATCGAGACCATCCTGGTCAACATGGTGAAACCCCGTCTCTACTAAAAAATACAAAAAAATTAGCTGGGCATGGTGGTGCACGCCTGTAGTCCCAGCTACTCGGGAGGCTGAGGCAGGAGAATTGCCTGAACCCAGGAGGCGGAGGTTGCCGTGAGCCAAGATCGCGCCATTGCACTCCAGCCTGGGGAACAAGAGCGAAACTCCGTCTCCAAAAAAAAAAAAAAAAAAAAAGATTAGACAAACTGAAAGCATCTGCGAAGGTAAGATTGAAAACAACGGTGCTTAGACTCTGGTTAACAATGTATAGTTGAAGTAGCTAGAAGAGAACTGTTAAATATTTCCACCATAAAGAAAAGATCAATGTGTCATATCCCAATTACCCCGATTCTATCATTACACATTGCATACATGTATCAGTGTATCACCTGTGCCCCCAAAATATGTCCAAACACTACCTAAAGTCCTCAAAACATATAAATATGTCCAAACACTATCTACTTAAAAGTCCTCAAAACATAAAAATATAGTCAGCCTTCTGTATCTGAGGGTTCCAAATCCTCCCTACCTCGGATAATGAGAGATGACTATATAATTCACAAGAAAAATTTAAAAGTAGATTTTATTAGGAAATACTAGAAAAAAATTAAAAACAGACCTTTATCATCTTCCTTCAGACACACATCACAGGCTTCAATAATTTGAGCTAAATCAACATGAAGTCCACCTTCTGAGTTCTCTTCTGAAATCTCAGCTCCTTTAGATTTCAGATAAGCACGAAGCTCAGCAGCCTGTTGAAATAAACAGGATTGCTCTATTATAAAACTGACTATGCATGACAAAACACAATCGCAAACTGTCCTCTTTCCGAAAAACTAAAGTGCAAATACTGTATTTTACAACTATTTTAAATAATGCTGAAGGACTCCTCCCTCACCTCATCCATCCTAGCAATCCCACAAGAGCCACAAGTTTTCCTCCACAAGATCCAGCGGTCTGTTGACATGCTATGGCCCACGTGGACCACCTTTAGAACTTCTCTCATGTAGTCTGCACCCTGCTGGACTTCAAGTACACAGCAAAAATCTTTTTGATAATATAACCCCAAGGGTTTGTTGGCCCGGGTCGGGGGAGTGGGGGTGGTTGGTGGAGAGAAGAAATCAATCTGAATTGGCAGATTTCACTTTTTTGAAAGAAATGAACAATAGTGGCCGGGCACGGTGGCTCACGCCTGTAATCCCAGCACTTTGGGAGGCCAAGGCGGGTGGATCAAGAGGTCAGGAGCTCGAGAACAGCCTGACCAACATGGTGAAAGCCTGTTCTCTACTAAAAATACAAAGATTCGCTGGGCATGGTGGCACACGCCTGTAGTCCCAGCTACTCGGGAGGCTGAGGTAGGAGAACTGCTTGAACTGGGACCCGGGAGGCGGACGGTGCAGTGAGCTGAGATCATTAGCACTGCACTCCAGCCTGGGCAGCAGAGCAAGACTCCATCTTAAAAAAAAAAAAAAAAAAGGAAAGAGAAAGAAATACAACAGCATTGCTCTCAGGTATACACATAATCACAGGTAGAAAAGTTACAGATATTACCTTGGCAAAGGGTAATCACTTGTTAATTACTTGAGAATCTGAGACAAGCATTTTGGTTGACAAAAGGTCAATGCCTGTGAATGTTGCCTTAAATAAAATTACATCGAACTGGATCTACCATTTAACCTCTTAAAATAAAAAATGCATATCTGAGTCAGCATGTGTCACTGGACCTATAAAAACACAACTACAGTACCACATTCAGTCTCTTGGACATTTCTTATCTTACTACTGAATTATATGTATTTATTCCATTTTACTTCTGGACTTATCTATGGCAGCCAAACAAATGCAGATGATTTTTTGGTTTTTTTTGAGATGGAGTTTCACTCTTATTGCCCAGGCTCAAGTGCAACGGCGTTACCTCGGCTCACTGCAACCTCTGCCTCCCAGGTTCAAGCGATTCTCCTGCCTCAGCCTCTCAAGTAGCTGGGATTACAGGTATGCACCACCACGCCAGGCTAATTTTGTATTTTTAGTACTAGTGGGGGTTTCACCATGTTGGTCAGGCTGGTCTCGAACTCCTGACTTCAGGTGGTCCACCAGCCTTGGCTTCCCAAAGTGCTGGGATTACAGGCGTGAGTCACTGGGCCCAGCCTGGTTTTAAAGATAATAAAATTAAGATGTGCAACAGAAAGATGAAAGGATATTATTAGTAAATGCCCAGGCATTACGTTTTCTAGACCAAAAAAAAAAAAAAAAAAAAAAAAAAAAAATCAAGGCCATCAAGATTTTTAAATCCCCAAGTAAGTTTAGTTACCTCAGAAAAGCATTAAACCTGCAGATCTGATGTTATTATCCTTTCAGGAAAAAGAACACAGTAACTTCATATAGGAGTTGGTTTTATAAGCAAGTTTGGGGGAAAAAAAAAAGTCACCGTGTCAGAGAAAACAAAAATACCACCAGAAATCATGCTTCATGCTTCTCTGTGGAGGAAACAGATATAAAGCAATTTTTTTTTTTGAACTATTTAACCAAGTTTGCTGTTTTTCTGTCATGCTCACTGCCAGAAGTGGTTGTGGAACAAGGTAAGCTAAGGAAAACAAAAAACAAAGAATTCCATTTAACCCTAATCAAGCTGGGAATCTGACCTAAATTAAACTAATCCTGAAGCAATTTCATACCTCCCTGAAAGGATTGGCTAGAGTGAAACTGATTGTTACAAGAACAGAAGCATAACCTGAGAAACACTTTTAAGATACTCAATGACAAGAACTCCTTCCATTCACAAATCCCATTGTATGTTTAAAAAAAACAAAAATCCAAACACGTTCTCAGTTAACCTAACAGCCAACTGTTGGTAGCAGGCTTCCATTTCTAATCAGGTTTTTTTTTTCCTTGTCTTTCATATTTTCCTACATGTGCTTAACCCTCTCCCCATCCTTGACCTTTCCCCCGCTTTTGCATTCTCCCATCTTACTCTGCTCTTCAGAGCATCGGAAATGCATTCCCACCATGGAGGGAAAAATCACTCCCTCAATTCTAGAAGTTGTCTCAGAGAAGTAAAGGTATGGAAACCAAAAGCTTCCATGTTAGTGGAGTAACAGAAATAAAATGACAAACTTAGGACTTCACAGAAGAGTTTTCAGTTATACAAAATTAACTTAAAGAATACCGTATCGGCCGGGCGCAGTGGCTCACGCCTGTAATACCAGCACTTTGGGAGGCCGAGGTGGGCGGATCACGAGGTCAAGAGATCGAGACCATCCTGGCCAACATGGTGAAACCCCGTCTCTACTAAAAGTACAAAAATTAGGCGGGCGTGGTGGCACGCGCCTGTGGTCCCAGCTACTCGGGAGGCTGAGGCGAAAGAATCACTTGAACCCAGGAGGCGGAGGTTGCAGTGAGCCGAGATTGCGCGACGGCATTGCGGCGTGGCGACAGAGCAAGACTCTGTCTCACAAAAAAAGAATACCGTATCAACCAATCAAAGTTAAACTTTTCTTATGGGGAAAATGAGAACTATCAGCCCTATATACCAAGGAGCAAACGCCAAATGGGAAATTTAAAAATATCAGGATGGCCCACTAAGTGTAATGCCTCAGAATTTAAGAGCGGAACTGATAGTATACTTTCGGGATACAGACCTCTCACCCTTGTACAAGTAATAACAGAAAGCACGTATAATATACGGGTCGTCTTCTCCTGTGATTGCATTTTGATATTTAGCACAAAATTACTTTTCCCTACGCTGCTTATGCTGACTATAGATTCGCCACCTCCCACTCCGGATGTGGCTGCATTTTTTGAGGGACGGAAGCAGACATCATTCCTAATTAGTCTAAAAGCACTATGTCGTCAGAAGTGAGTCCCGACGCCTACCAGGAAGCCGGCGGCGGAGGGTCGAGCCCCGCGCTGGGACTGCGGGCAAGCGAGGCCAGGAACGTGCGCTCCGCCGCGCGGCCTCCCCACTCCCGCGCATGGGAGAGCTGCGGGTGTCAGCCCCAGTAGCCCCGCCAGGCTCGGCAGCGACACCTCGCGCTACTGAGACATCCCCCGCCCCACCGTGAAGGCACCCACGTTCCGTAGCACACCTGATCTTCCTCACTGATGTCGATGAAGGCCGGGACGCTCATGGTGAAGGCCCGTGCTCAGCGGACACTCCACTCGCAGACCGCGCCGACCGGAAAAGGGAGCTGACCCGCGCTACGCCGCCGTCCAACTGCTTCCGGGTCACCCTGCGTTGGCTCTGGTGGGGCGGGGCCTTGAGAGCCAATCCTATCGCTCGCTCTCGCCGCGGAGCGGAGCGGGGCGCGGCGGACGCCCTGGGGCTGGCCTCGTGGGCGGGACTTACAGAGCCTCCACCCAGCGAGGCCTGTCGCGGTCTCCAGTTTTCAGGCCCTTGTAGCTATCTGCGTTGGTGTTGCCTTCCGCTGGCGTCTCCTTAAGTCCACCTTCCCTTGAAATGTGAAGCTTGTTGGGTCATACCAAGTATGGTTGGGTTTGTGTAGACCTGGAACTCTCCTGTACTGCTGTTGGGAACATAAAATGGTGCAGTCACTTTGCAAAGGAGCGGCAGTTTCCGAAGAAGTTCAGTATCCACCCAGCATATGACCCAGCTATTCTACTACTAAGTATTCACCCAAAATTATTTACCCAAACTGTATGTCCATACACAGATTTGTACAAGAATGTTCATTGCCGCTTTAAAAAATAACAGCTTTGGCTGGGTGCAGTGGCTCACTCACGCCTGTAATCCCAGCACTTTGGGAGGCCGAGGCGGGCAGATCACTTGGGATCAGAAGTTGGAGACCAGCCTGGCCAACATGGCAAAACCCCGTCTCTACTAAAAAAAAAAAAAAAAAAAAAACAGAAACAAAAAAATTAGCCAGGTGTGGTGGCGCGCCTATGTAATCCCAACTACTCGGGAGGCTAAAGCAGGAGAATCACTTCAACCTGGGAGGAGGTTGTGAGCTGAGATCGTGCTACTGCACTCCAGCCTGAGCAACAGAGCGAGACTCGGTCTCAATCAATCAATAATTCAGTAGGTTTTAGTATTTTCACAGTTGCACAGGCATCACCACTGTTTGATTTTAGAACATTGTCATCACCCCAAAAAGAAACTCTGTTCCCATCAGCAATCACTCCCAGGACCCCCTGGCCCCACCCCTCTCCAGCAGCTGGCAAACACTACATTTTGTCTCTATGAATTTGCCTTTGCTGGACATTTCATGTCATGTAAGTGGAATCACAAAATACACGGTGGTCTAGGTCTGACTTCTTTGATTTAGCGTAATGTTTTCAAGGCTTCCTTTTTATTACTTATAATTTTACATTGCTATGGATATACCACATTGTGTTGATCTGTTCATCAGTTGGTGGACATTTGGGTTGTCTCCATTTTTTTGGCTATTATGAATAATGTTTTCATGAACATTAGTGCACAGGATTTTATGTGTACTTAAATTTCTCCTAGGTATGTACCTATGAGTGGAATTAATGGCTTATATAGTAACTTTATGTTTAGCTTTCTCAGGAGATGTTTTCCAAAAAGGTAACACTTTATTTTCAATAGCCAAAACCAGGAAACAACCCAAATGTTCATCAACAGAAGAATGAAGTGGATCAAGAAGTTGTTACCCATCTGCTTAATGGAATAGTGCTGTGCAATAAAAAAATGAATTATTGATACATGCGAAAACAGATGAATCTATTTTATTTTTTTGGTCATTCCAGCCTTGGCAACAAAGTGAGGGAGACTCCGTCTCTTAAATTAAAAGCTTGACATTTTTTCTTTAGCTGACAATCCCAAAATAATTTTGCTCAGTTAAGGAAGCCAGACATACTGTATGATTCCATTTATATAAAACTCTAGAAAATAGAAGGTATAATGGCAGCATTATAGATTGCTGTTGCCTGGTAGCAGGAGCTGGGTAAAGAGTAGGGAAAGATGAATACAGAGGGGCTTTAGGAAGCTTTTGGGGGTTAATGATGTGTTCGTTATTTTGATTGTGATTGTGTCATGATTGTATACATATGTAAAATTTTTCAAATTGTGCAGTTTAAAAATGTGCAGTTTATTGATACCATAGTTATACTTCAATATAAAATAAATGCCAAGCAAAGGTAAAAAACAAAGCTGAGGGGACAGAGGTCACAAAACATCTGGCCAGACTAAATTTGAAAAGATTCATTCTTGGTCGGGCACAGTCGCTCACGCCTGTAATCCCAGAACTTTGGGAGGCCAAGGCAGATGGATTGCCTGAGGTCAGGAGTTCAAGATCAGCCTGGCCAACATGGTGAAACCCCGTCTCTACTAAAAATACAAAAACTAGCTGGGTGTGTTGGCATACGCCTGTAGTCCCAGCTACTGGGGAGGCTGAGGCAGGAGAATCGCTTGAACCGGGGAGGTGGAGGTTGTAGTGAGCCAAGATCCCGCCACTGCATTCCAGCCTGGGCAACAGAGCAAGACTGCCTCAAAAAAAAAAAAAAAAAAAAAAGAGGGAGAGAGAAAGGATTCATTTTTGCATGGAAGAGCCTTAACCATGTGGAAACAAAACTGAAGGCAGGGAACCTGTGGTGTCATGTTCACCCTGCGTTTCTGCACTGACTGCAGTGCCCAGCCCACAGCAGATAGTCAAGAAATACCTGTAGATTCTGAAGGAATAATCCCTGAGCGCCTCCCCTCCCCTTATTATTGCAAAGTTCAAGGAATACAAACTCAAAAATACAGTACCATTTCATCAAATATTTAAGAGACTTGTCTTTTTTCACGATTGTTATTTTTTTCATTCTGTGCTACTTGCGAAGTAAAAGAACATCCAGGGAAATTCTTGAGGCAGTGGTGAGAGGATATGAACAGTTATTTAAAACTTTAAACTTTCATTCATTTATCACACACACACACACAAAAACCCACAACACATGATGGGGGTGTGGCCAGACAGGGTGGTCTTGGGAAGTGCAGCATTAGGGCAGGAAATGCCTGTCTTCACCTAGGTTAGGATGACTCTTGTGAGACAAAGTAGCAAACCTAAGAAGCTATGTTTGCTCATTCTGTTTGCCAGAGAATTTCACAAAGCCCCTGACTCAGTGACTAAGGGCAACCCTCTGGAAGGATACCCTAAAGATAAACAGGATAGAGTGCAGGTTCCCATTCTTTTGCCTGAATCACTGCAGTTTTAGAAAAGATAAGTTCAATGATCCTAGCGTCTGCCTCTTCGTGTGCATGAAGTAATGTCTGACAGCATTAATGATTATGCCTCCATAATCTATAACCAGATGGACCCTGGCACCCAAACCGTGATGAGATTTCACTCTTGTGTAACTTCTGAACACGTTTAATGTAATGAGCACGGGCAGAGCCACCACTGACTGAAACAAGCTGTGTGCTGAAACACGGCTTTGGAGCGGTCTAACAGAAACTCTCTGGAAAACTCTCCTGGGTTGCAATCCTCAGTAAAACCTCTGAATGAAACTAATTTTAATTCTTTAAAAGCTTGTCTGGTTGGCCTGGCGCGGTGGCTCACGCCTGTAATCCCAGCACTTTGGGAGGACGAGGCGGGTAGATCACGAGGTCAAGAGATCGAGACCATCCTGGTCAACATGGTGAAACCCCGTCTCTACTAAAAATACAAAAATTCAGCTGGGCATGGTGGCGCGTGCCTGTAATCCCAGCTACTCAGGAGGCTGAGGCTGGGGAATCACGAACTCGGGAGGCGGAGGTTGCAGTGAGC
>NW_022436954.1:30040788-30046526 GCF_009761245.1 Sapajus apella
TTAGGCCAGGCGAGGTGGCTCACGCCTGTAATCTCAGCACTTTGGGAGGCCAAGGCATGAGAGTCACTATGTCAGGAGTTCGAGACCAGCCTGGCCAATATGGTAAAACCTCATCTCTACTAATAATACAAAAATTAGCCAGCCATGGTAGCATGTGCCTGTAGTCCCAGCTGCTTGGGAGGCTGAGGCAGAAGAATCGCTTGAACTCAGGAGGTGGAAGTTGTAGTGAGCGGAGTTTGCACCACTGCACTCCAGCCTGGGCAACAGAGCAACACTGTCTCAAAAAAAAAAAAAAAAATTAGCCAGGCATGGTGGCAGGCACCTGTAATCCCAGCTACTCGGTAGGCTGAGGCTGGGGAATCACGAACTCGGGAGGTGGAGGTTGTAGTGAGCCGAGATCATGCCACTGCACTCCAGCCTGGGCGGCAGACTGAGACTCCATCTCAAAAAAGGAAAAAAAAAGGAATCACCAGGGAGTTGAACACAGCCCCATCATCTGCAAGGCAGTATTCTCTTAGTTGAATTTTTACCTGAAAAATATAGCCAAATATTTACAGTTTTCTTTATTGTTTAATTTGTCTATGTTCCCTTTGTTATCTCCTTGTTTTTTTCTGATTAAAAATTCTGGAAAATGTGGATTTAACTATGCTTTTAATTATTCTATTTGCAAGATCCATATTAATATGTTCACTTGCAATTTTACTATTGTAGCAAAACTATGTTTTTTATAAGAATGCTATGCATGGCAGTAATATCTAAAATTTGTTTTCTAGTGTGTATCAGCATCTCAAAATGAGGGAATCATTCATCTGACAAATGAAAGTATATTTTTATGCTAAAATAGTTTATGTGGCCAGGTGCAGTGGTTCAGGCCTGTAATCCTGGAACTTTGGGAGGCCTAGGCAGGTGGATCACCGGAGGTCAGGAGTTCGATTAAGACCAGCCTGTCCAACATGGTGAAACCTTGTCTCTACTAAAAACATAAAAATTAGCCAGATGTGAGGGTGGGTGCCTGTAATCCCAGTTATTTGGAAGGCTAAGGCAGGAGAATCACTTGAACCCAGGAGGTGGAGGTTGCAGTGAGCTGAGATCGTACCACTGCACTCCAGCCTGGCGACAGAGCAAGACTCTGTCTCAAAAAAAAGAAAAAAATATATATGTAGTTGATTACCTGAATACTAAGGCTATGTTTTAAATGGGTGTCATTTATAGTATATTAGCACATCATACTTTTGCTGAGCTGATGAACTGTGAGCTCTGAAAAAGTGGGGATGTGTTCATTATTGCATCCCATCCCTTTTTATCAATGTGCCTGATACAGAGAAGGTGCAATTAGTATTTGTTTCGAATGATACTCGAAATCTTAACTCAGTAGATTGATTTAAAACAAATCCCTGAAAATTGCTTTAAATTTTAAATTTTTTCTTTATTTCTCTCTTTTTTTTTTTTTTTTGAGATGGAGTTTTGCTCTTTTTGCCCAGACTAGAGTGCAGTGGTGCAAACTTGGCTCACTGCAACCTCTGCCTCCCAGGTTCAAGCAATTCTCCTGCCTCAGCCTCCTGAGTAGCTGGGACTACAGGCCCGCAACATCACTTCCAGCTAATTTTGTATTTGTAGTTTTAGTAGAGATGAGGTTTCACCATGTTGGCCAGGCTGGTCTTGAACTCCTGACCTCAGGTGATCCGCCCACCTCGGCCTCCCAGAGTGCTGGGATTACAGGCGTGAGTCACTATATCCAGGCAAATTTTAATTTTGAATGAAAAATTTTAATTTTAGTGATGACAACATTTTAGAAACATATGGAAAATAATTTTTTAAAGTGTGGCAAAGACTGTCAACCTGATATCCATCCTCTTATTCTCTAGCGGCAGAACTAAGGTGCAGTTATAGGTGCCGCAATGCACCCTTCTGTGAGACAAAATTGATCAGCCTTCTTGTAGCTAGGTGTAGCCAGTGACATGTGGATGGAAATTTTGAGAGCAGCTTCTGGGAAAACTTTCTTGGGATTGACTCTTTTGCCCTTCCCCCCATTTTTGTTTTTTTTCTGCCTAAAACGTGGACTTGATGGTGGATGCTGCATCAGCCAAACAAAACCAAGAGGTGGGCTTGGTGGAAGCCATGTGGTGGAAGGGAAAGATGGAAGGAGCCCATATCCCTGATGACATAGGGACAGTGTGATGTCAGCCCATGACTGTCTACCCACGAATTTATTTTACATAAGAGGAAATAAACCTCCATCTTGTTTAATGCACTATTATATTTTTTTTTCTTACATACAGATGACACTAATCTTGATTGACACAGAGAGAAAAGTTTGAAGTCTAAAGTCATAATTTTGTAAATAAAAGGTTAATGTTAGTGCAAGTTAACCCATTTGTATAATGCATATTGATGGTGGGAATCTTGGAATCTCTCCTAATGCTGTTGCAATGTAACACTGAATTTACATTGCTACCGTCATCTCAGAGATTTATAGCTAATAATTAAATTGTATACGAGCAATGCAACCTGTGATTGTACTGACTTTATAGGTGAAACAAAGCATATTTAAGTCAGTTGATTGTTGACTTACTGAAACATGTTGTACCTGAGCAGTAGATCCAGCAGGTGAATGATTGTAGCACCTTAAATCTCAAACACTTTGACCATTAGGAAGCATTCATCTTCTTGGCCAGGCTCGGTGGCTCACGCCTGTGATTTCAGCAGTTTAGGAGGCTGAGGAGGGCACATCATGAGGTCAGAAGATTGAGATCATCCTGGTGAACATGGTGCAAACGCCATCTCTACCAAAAAATACAAAAATTAGCTGGGTGTGGTGGCGCACAACCATAGTCCCAGCTACTCGGGAGGCCGAGGCAAGAGAATCACTTGAGCCAAGATCACGCCACTGCACTCCAACGCAACAGAGCAAGACTCCATCTCAAAAAAAAAAGCATTCATTTTCTTATTAGTCTTTGTATTAAGAGAAAATTCATAAGGTTAACCTCCCCACTTGAAGTGAGGAGGCATTTATTGAAACATTCATAAATTTGTTGAATCCGAGGAAGACATGACATATTCATCATTCATGTTTCTATAATGATTTTAGCAAGGCTTGTCCACTCCAGAGTAGAAAACTTAATGCACTAGGAAAAAGATTTAGCAACTGCAAACAACGCAAATGCAAGAGTCATTTTATGAGCTAATAATCTTTATGATTTTTGGGAAAAAAAATCTTACTATTTTGAGCTCCTGTAGGTGCCACACTAACCACAACCCTGTGAGGGTTTTTTTTTTTTGTCATTGTTGTTGCTGTTGTTGACATGGAGTCTCTGTCACCTAGGCTGGAGTGCAATCGCACAGTCTCGGTTCACTGCAACTCCACCTCCCAGTTCAAATGATTCTCCTGCCTTAGCCTCTAGAGTAGCTAGGATTGTAGATGCCCACCACCACACCCGACTAGTTTTCATATTTTTAATGGAGATGGGTTTTCACCATGGTGTCCAGGGTGGTCTCGAACTCTTGACCTCAATGATCCACCTGCCTCAGCCTTCCAAAGTACTAGCATTACAGGTATGAGCCACTGGGCCTGGTCAATGTTGTTGTTGTTGTTTTTGGGGTGTGTGTGTGTGTGTGTGTGTGTGTGTGTGTGCTTGGTGGAAGCCATGTGGTGGAAGCCATGTGTGTGTGTAAGATGAAGCAATAGATGCTCAGAGGAGTTAGGCACCTCTGCTACTAAAAGATGCAGAGCGTTGCTCAGCACTTCCTGTTCAGGTCTGTCTCATTTACCAGCTGCTATTCTTGTCTCTTATTGGTGCTTTCACTTTAAAAATAGAACATAAGAATACTTTATGTAAAACATGTACTTTTAAAATAAACTTTTGTATTGAAGTGTAATTTATAATTGGATGCACGAATCATAAGCGTACACTTTAGTGATCATCATTCAGGTTTGAAAAAAAAGGGCATTCATTAGTGATCAGGGAAAAACAAATGAAAATCACAGTGAGTTATCATTTCATAAAAAAGACAACAGCAAGAATGGCTATCATATTTTTTTCTTGTTTTGCTGTTGTTGTAGAGACAAGGTCTCACTCCCATTGCCCAGGCTAGAGTACAGTGGTGCAATCTCAGCTCACTGCAGCCTTCACCTCCCAGGTTCAAGAGATTCTCCTGCCTCAGCCTTAGAGTAGTTGGGATTACAGGCGCCCACCACCACGCCCCGCTAATTTTTGTATTTTTCGTAGAGAAGGGGTTTTCACCATGTTGGCTAGGCTGGTCTCAGACTCCTGATTTCAAGAGATCCACCAGCCTTGGCCCCCCAATGGGCTGGCATCACAGGCGTGAGCCACTGCACCTGGCCAAAGTTTTAAATGGAGGTATATTTGGAGGAGGCTTCACCCTATTGCCCTTCCCCTTCTTCCTACCTTGGGTGTAGGTGTGGAGCTGGAGGTGGGGCAGCCATTTTGCAGCCTGGAGGTAACACGCTGAGAAGGTTGCATTCCGCATGCTAAAGGATCACCTAGAAAGCTACAGGGAACCTGGGTTCTGTTCCTTTCAGAACCACATTTTCAGCCTTGCGGAATTTTCCTCTAGATTTCTTGCTTTGCAAGGAAAGTACACCTTATTTGCCTACACCACTACATGTCCACTTTGTTTCATTATGAACAACAGATTTGGCACAGAAATGGAGTGCATCAAGTAATAGAACTAAAATTTGGCATTGGCTCAGTGAAAGAAGTCAGGCTTTGACAATGAGCACAAGGATTTCACAGGCCAGAAAGAGCCTTGTTATATGATGTCAAAATATTCTTCACGGAAAACTGTCTCCTTTTGTTTCTTGGAACATAAACCATGATGTTTTATGTTGCTGTTAGGGGGAAAAGTAGATATAATTTATGTTGACAGATCCTGGTTACTTCTTGCCACTTGCAGCAAAGTCCCAAAGGATAGAGGTAAAAAGCTACTTTGTAAGCAGAGATGGTAAGTCATACGCTAGGCTGAGGGCCACTCTCTGCCTAGGGCCTCCAATCTCAGCTGACTGAGAACTCCTTGCCCTCAAGCCCTGAAGGTTGAAATGCCAGTTTATGACCCCTGCACTGACGTTGGCAAGGCTGGTTGCAACAAGTGGATAAAAACAGGGCTTCAGACCTTTCTAAAGAATCTCCCTGGCTGGGCGTGGTGACTCACACCTGTAATTGCAGCACTTTGGAAGGCCAAGCTGGGCGGAACACCAGATCAGGAGTTCGAGACCAGCCCGACCAACATGGTGAAATCCTGTCTCTACTAAAAATACAAAAATTAGGTGGGCAAGGTGGCGCACGCCTGTAATCCCAGCTACTCAGGAGGCCGAGTCAGGAGAATCGCTTGAACCCGGGAGGCGGAGGCTGCAGTGAGCCGAGATCACGCCATGGCACTCCAACCTGGGCAATAGAGCAAGACTTCGGCTCAAAAAAAGAAAGAAAGAATAAAAAAAACGATTCTGCCCGTAGGAGTTCTCAGCCAGAATACATCTGAACCTATTAACAGCAATTATATTAACCATCTTTTCCCACAGGGCCTATGGTTTCAAATTGTCTCAAAAATGGTTAATCTAAGGGCAAGAGGAATGCAAACACATTGTCTGATAAGTAGGAGAAAAGACTTAGAGACTCTAGGGAAGATCTTTGACTATGGCTAGTGCTGCCTGAAGCTTACAAGGAGATCTGCACATTTTTTTTTTTTTTTTTTTTGCAGAGTCTCACTCTGTCGCCCAGGCT
>NW_022436954.1:30046926-30063109 GCF_009761245.1 Sapajus apella
GGTTAATTTTTGTATTTTTAGTAGAGAGAGGGTTTCACCATGTTGGCCAGGCTGGTCTCAGGCTCCTGATCTCAAGTGATCAGCCTCAGCCTCCCAAAGTGCTGGGATTACAGGCCTGAGCCACTGCACCCGGCTGATTGTTCATGGATATTGGTAGAAGACAAAAGATTCATGGATCAGAGACAAAGGCTTTATTACAGCAGAGTAAGCAACAGAGCACAACAGTCATCCGTTTACCTAATCCTCAAGTCCCACAGGGGCTTTGTGGATGTGCCCAGACATGTGTCCACACACACTGTGGGCTGCATTACAGATAAGGAGCCACAAGCTTAGGGAACCCAAATATTTTATGATGAGCAGTAAGTTTGCCTGCCCTTTGCTCAGTATGAAAACATCTCTATCTTCCTAGGCTGTCTGCTATACAAATACCCTTGAAAACATAGTCTGAAACAAAAAAATATTCATTCTGATTTCAAGATACGTAGAGATACAAGAGACCCGTGGAAAAGTGTCTCCCTGCAGTAAATTAGCAAAGAGACTCCAGACTTGTTGGGCAACAACGGCCTTTGGTTTTTCAATACCTAAGACCACGCCAGACCCCTAAACTCACACTAATTAGAAGTAAGCGGGCAGGTCGCATGGCTCACACTTGTAATAACAGCACTTTGAGAGGCTGAGGCGGGTGGATTGCCTGAACTTGGGAGTTTGAGACCGGCCTGGGCAACACGGTAAAACCCTGCCTCTACTAAAATGCAAAGAAATAGCCAGGTATGGTGGTGCGTACCTGTAGTCCCACCTACTTAGGGGGCTGAGGCAGGAGAATTGCAAGAACCCGTGAGGCGGAGGTGGCAATGAGCCGAGACCGCACCACTGCACTCCAGCCTGGGTGACAGAACGAGACACTGTCTCAAAAGAAAAAAAAAGAAGAAGTAGGCTGTGTAGGCTCCGTGAGGTGCCTGGGAAAGACATCCTTTCCAAAGCTCTTCTTAGATGAGGTCATGGATAATAGTGAACTATGAGGATTCCTTCAGAGGGCAGAACCAGGGGCTACCAGACATGCTAACTGATAGGGTTTGGATCTTTGTCCCCTCCAAATCTCCTCTGAAATGCAGTCCCCAGTGTTGGAGGTGGGGCCTGGTGGAAGGTGATTGAATCATGCGGTGGATCCTTTGTGACTGGGTTAGCACCATCCCCTTGGTGATCACTGAGTTTTTTCTCCATTAGTTCACACAAGAGCTGGTTGTCTAAAAGCGTGAGACTTACCCTTCTCCCTCTGTCTTGTTCTTGCTCTCACCATGTGACATACCTGCTCCCATTTCACCTTCCACCATCATTGAAAGCTTCCCAAGGCCCTCACCAAAAGCAGAGCACATGTTAGTGCCATGCCTGTAGAGCCTGCAAAACTGAGGCAGTTCAACCTGTTTTCTTTTCTTTCTTTCTTTTTCTTTTTTTTTTTTTTTGAAACAGTTTTACTCTTGTTGCCCAGGCTGGAATGTAACGGTGTGATCTTGACTCACTGCAACCTGTGCCACCCAGGTTTAAGCAATTCTCCTGTCTCAGCCCCCCGAATAGCTGGGATTATAGACATGTGCCGCCATGCCCCATTAATTTTGTATTTTTGGTAGAGATGGGGTTTCTCCGTGTCAGTCAGGCTGGTCTCGAACTTCCAACCTCAGGTGATCCACCTGCCCCGGCCTCCCAAAGGGATGGGATTACAGGTGTGAGCCACTGCACCTGGCCCAACCTGTTTTCTTTATCAATACCCCATCTCAGGTATTTCTTTATAGCAATGCAAAAACAGCCTTATATACTAACCAAGATCTCACCAAGGCAGGGATTCCTCATTCTCTCTGCCAGAAGCTATGGTTTGATATTTGCTGTGACTGCCATGCGTTTCCTAGTTTCTTGTTCTCACTTGGAGCTGTGACTCCTTCCTGCTCGTTCCTTTTATCCAGTCAGTGTGTTAGAGACATTACCTTATCTCTTAGCGTTAAGTTCACTGTGCCCTGAGGAAACACATCTGGACATCATTCACTAAGATTATGAGCTGGATGTAATAGCTGGATGCGTTTGTTTTTTTTTTTAAGATTGTCTCCTTTTTAGACAGAGTGTGTGTTTTATTTGTATTAGGCATGCTTGCATTATGTTAAATGGGAGAATTTTATTGTGATTGTTCCTGTGTTGTTATTAAGTACAGAGGGCCAGGCGTGGTGGCTTATGCCTGTAATCCCAGCACTTTGGGAGACCAAGGTGGGTGGATCACTTAGGGTCAGGAGTTTGAGACCAGCCTGGTTAACATGGCAAAACCCCATCTGTACTAAAAATATAAAAATTAGCCAGGCATGGTAGCAGCCACCTGTAATCCCAGCTTGAACCTGGGAGGTAGAGAATTGCTTGAACCTGGGAGGTGGAGGTTGCAGTGAGCTGAGATTATGCCATTGCACTCCAACCTTGGCATCAGAGCAAGACTCCGTCTCAAGAAAAAAAAAAAAAAACTTTATAGAATAAGGACCTATTGAGGCTGAACATTGAACAGCTGTGTTATCATGGATTTTTTGTCATATTTGGCTGCCTGGCACTTTTTTTTGAGATAGGGTCTCACCATGTTGCCCAGGCTGGAGGGCAGTGGTGCAATCATAGCTCACTGCAGCCTCAACCTCCTGGCCGCTAGCTATCCTCCTGCCCTACCTCAGCTCCCGAGTAGTTTGGACTATAGACTTGTACCACCATGCCCAGCTAATTAAAAAAAAATTCTCACTACGTTGCCCAGGTTGGTTTCAAATTCCTAGGCTCAAGTGATTTGCCCGCTTTGGCCTCTCAAAGTGCTAGAATTATAGGCCTGAGCCACTGTGCCCAGCCAGGGATTTGTATTTTAAGGAGGCAGCTCTAAAGGAGCCTGATACAGGTGTTTCTTGGATTGCAATTTGAGAAACACTAGCCTATTGAGTACAATATCAACTCCTTACCATAGCAGATAAAGCACTCACGTGCATTAGTGCCTACACACACACACATACTCTCTCTCTCTCTCTCTCTCTCTCTCTCTCTGAACTGTTTGAACTTCCACGAACACAGCCGCCTGTTTCAGATCCTCACACCTTTGCTTGCATTTCTCTCTTAACTGTGACATTCACTGCCCAGTGTCCACTGATGGACACACACTAACTTTCAAGACTCAGATTCAGCATCCTCCTCTGGAACACCTTGTATGCCTGCTTCCCTCTCCCCATCTCCCCAGAGGAATGAAACACTTTCTTTTTTATCTGCCCTCTGCATTGATCTCTACAACATGCCTCTCCCAACCCGTCTATGAGCCCTTCACAGCTGCGCCCCTGTGTAATTCACCCTTATAGCAAATGGCCTAGCACAGTGCTTAATATTAATGAGATGGCTTAAAAATATTGAGCCAATTGGCTGGGCACAGTGGCTCATGCCTGTAATCCCAGCACTTTGGGAGGTCAAAGCAGGCAGATCACGAGGTCAAGATCACGAGGTCAAGAGATCGAGACCATCCTGGCCAACATGGTGAAAACCCATCTCTACTAAAAATACAAAATTTAGCTGGGCATGGTGGCACATGCCTGTAATCCCAGCTACTCGGGAGGCTGAGGCAGGAAAATCACTTGAACCAGGGAGTCAGAGGTTGCAGTGAGCTGAGATTGTGCCACTGCATTCCAGCCCAATGACAGAGCAAAACTCCATCTCAAAAAAAAAAAAAAAAAAAAAAAAATTGAGCCAATCAAAGAATAAAAATATTACCGTCTTGAAATCAAGCAACATACCACAATTCATCTCTAACTCAGTAGATCTCTAGCTATGAGAATTCTTTTCAAACTAAAAAGGGCAAAAGAAGGGGCCTTAATAATTTCTGCTGATCCAAAAACTCCGTGAACCAGCAGGATTAATATTTCAAGATATGCACTCTAGGATTTTCTTCTAAAGTCTCCGGGGATCAAGATGAAATGCCCCTATCTAGACAGTTTTCCTCTCTAAACTATTAACATCAGAATTTATCATATCTGGCAGCTTTCTTATTACAAAGAAAGTGTGTTCTAAAGCCTAGTTGTTTTGGAGGTGGAAACAACACAATTACATTTGAATCTGAGGCAAACACACAGTCCTGCTTGCTTAGGAGTGTTGTCTCCCTTTACCTTAATGATAAAAACATCTCTCTTCTTTGGTTTTATCTCCTACTCCCATATACAACCTAATCATGCTATTGAAAATTACTTGTAGCTCCTCAAATGCAAAGATTCTCCCCTCCTCCTTCTGAAGTTGGTTGACTTATATACGGTTGTCAAGCCTCTCTTCACATATGGCCCCTGGATGAAGCCTAAGTCTTTCCTGTCTGCTGTTTTCATCTACACCATGCCCCCAGCCCTTGTCTCCTGGGCTGCTCCTTTGCTGTGTTCTCATCTCCAGCGTGGATGCCTCTATCCTGCCCTTAACCCTGTGTATTGCAATCATTTCATTCACTTCTCTCTCTCCTAGACCAAAGGGACTGCGTTGCACCTGTGTAGCATCAGTGTCAGAGCAGCAGTTTCTTAATGAATGCTTTTGGAATGTACTATATAAGTCTATGTGTCAGACACAGTTCTGGATGCTTTTTTTTTTTTTTTTTTTTTTGAGATGGAATTTTGTTCTGTCGCCCATGCTGGAGTGCAGTGGTGTGATGTCGGCTCACTGCAACCTCCACCTCCCAGGTTCAAGAGATTCTCCTGCCTCAGCCTCCCAAGTAATTGGGATTACAGGCACCTGCCACCATCTCCAGCTAATTTTTTGTATTTTTAGTAGAGACAGGGTTTCATTATGTTGGCCAGGCTGGTCTCAAACTCCTGACCTCAGGCAATCCACCCACCTTGGCCTGCCGCTAGGCTTATAGGCGTGAGCCGCCACGCCCTGGCTTTAGACGTTTTTGATACACCAGTGGGCAAGACCAGGAAAGGCCCTGCATTTGTGGGGCTTCCATTCTAGCAGAGGAACACAGACAAGAAAATTTACGACATAAGCATCCTATAGTATGTGAGAAGATAGTAAGTTCTATAGGAGGAAAAACTAGAACAGGGCCAGGGGAAGCAACAATGTAGGAGCTGCGATTAAGGGCCAACTTACCCAGCAGAGGGGAAGTCAGAAAGGAGAATGTAAAGGAGGTTTCATTTGCTACCTGTAGGGCACTCAGTAAGAATTTCTAAGTTTGGGCCAGGCACGGTGGCTCACGCCTGTAATCCCAGCACTTTGGGAGGCCGAGGTGGGCGGATTCTGAGGTCAGGAGTTCAAGACCAGCCTCACCAATATGGTGAAACCTCGTCTCTACTAAAAATATAAAAAATAGCCAGGCGTGGTGGTGCGGGCCTGTAGTACTAGCTACTCAGAAGGCTGAGTCAGGAGAATCGCTTGAATCTGAGAGGTAGAGATTGCAGTGAGCCAAGATGGTGCCACTGCATTCCAGCCTGGGTGACAGAGCGAGACTCTGTCTAAAATAATAATAATTTCTTTGTTTGGAAGGTGGTAGTGGGAGATTTAAACCCGAAAGGGTGTTCCAGGCAGAGGAAGAAGCCACGTGTCCAAAAGTATGCAGTCTTGAGAGCTGATTATGCGGGGGTGCTGGTGGGAGCTCCGTGAGGCTGGGGGAGTGTGGAGGGCCGCATGAAGTCTTGGAAGATGAAACTGGTGAGGATCAGGGGCCAGGATGCGGAAGGACTCACATGTCCCGCTAAGGAGTTTGCACTTTACCCTGAAGACAGCCAGAATCCTGTTGATGATTTTATGCAGTGGAATGACATGTTTATATTTATTTTGAGGAAGATAATTCTGGCAGATGTACGGGAGTGGTGAGAGACTGGACAAGTCACTTAACCTCTCCCTTCCTCTGTTTTACCATCTATCAAAGAAGATGAACCATAACTGCTCTGCCTACCTCCTAGGACTTTGGTGAGAAATAAATGAGATAAGAGATGTGAAAACACTTTGAAAAGTATATGGTACTGTAAAAATGCAAGCTGGTGCTATTGTTATTTCAGCTGTGCTGTATTTGGGAATGCGGTCTTAGAGAAGCCGAAAGAATCAAGGAGAGAAGCAGAGGAACAACCCCATTTCTATCTCCCTAGATGAATCAAGCCCAATGATACTTTATTAAATGCCTCTTTCATCACTCCACTGTACAAAGAGCTAAGGGAGTTTTACAGAAATGAGAGAAAACCAAACTTGGGGGGAGATTATAGTCTGGAGAGATGCAGTACCGCGAGGAAAGGAAAACATGCACACTCAAAGAAAACCAGGTACACGATATGATCCAATGCAAGAGGAAGAAGCTAGAGAGAGATGGAGACTGGGCATTTGGACTCCCTATAAGAAAGTGAAGTTGTGGGTAGTGCGGTGGCTCATGCCTGTAATCCCAACACTTTGGGAGGCTGAGGCAGGTGGAACACAAGGTCAGGAGTTCGAGACCAGCCTGGCCAACATAGTGAACTCCTGTCTCTACTAAAAATACCAAAATTAGCCAGGCATGGTAGCATGCACCTGTGGTCCCAGCTACTCGGGATACCGAGGCAAGAGAATTGCTTGAATCCAGGAGGAAGAGGTTGCAGTGAGCTGAAATCATACCAATGCACTCTAGCCTGGGTGACAGAGGAAAACTCCATCTCAAAAAAAAAAAAGGAAAGAAAAAAGAAACAGAAGTCATGTATTTTGCTCATTTGCCCTAATTAGGTGATGATATGCTGAAAACACCTCTGTTATCCCACTCCCTTAAATGAAGCAGAGTGGGAGGAGGAAACAGGAAGACATTTTACCAGGTAGAAAACTTTATAACTGGCTACATGATGCAATCTATTTTTTCCCCAAAAGCAATGCTTTATAAACAAATTGTGACATTTTGGTATTTTCAAAATCATGAGTTTCTTGGTAAGAAACATGCTTAAGCCTCATTACAGAAACACTTTGGTTTTCTGTAATGTCTACCAAGTGCTTTTCCCTTCTCTGGTATTTGTTGGATATAAGCAGATCCTAGGCATATTAAATTATGTCTTTTTTTTTTAACAATTCAATGTTTTTAATATATTCACAGAGTTATGCAAAAATACCACTATGTTTTAGAACATTTTCATCACCCCAAAAAGAAAGCCTACACTAATTAGTTACTCCCCAATTAAATTCTGTCTTTAGGTTTCTTTTTGAAGTAAGTTTGAGTAGTAATATCCTTTGAATAATATCTTTCCATCTCCTACTCTCCCAAGTAATTCCACAGGTGTACTGTTATTAAGCTTTACATTGTATGTACATTCGTAAATTCCTTTATAGATTATGACAAGGTGTATATCTTTGTAAAAGTGACGGAGCCATCAGTGTTCGAAAATAAATCCTCCATTGGGATAGAGCCACCCATGCTGTACATTATATCCCCAGAATTTGTTCATCTTTTTTTTTTTCTTTTTCGAGACAGGGTCTCACTCTGTTATCCAGGCTTGAGTGCAGTGGTGTGATCACCACTCACTTTAACCTCTAACTGCTGAGCTCAAGTGAGCCTCCTGCCTCAGCCTCCTGAGTAGCTAGGACCACAGTCACATGCCATCACACCCACCTAATTTTTAAATTTTCTGTAGCAACAGGGTTTGGCTACATTGCCCAGGCTGGTCTCAAACTTGTGCCTCAAGGGATCCTCCCACCTCAGCCTCCCAAAGTGTTGGGATTACAGGAGTGAGTCACCTCATCCAGCCAAATTTGTTCATCTTATAACCAAAAGTCTGTATCCTTTGATCAACATCTCCCCATAAGCATTTGAGACAAATGGCTGCCAGATGTTTTTGTCCATCCATCTCCCCACCCACTAGGTTTACTCCTTCACTGACAAGAGTGTATTTATTCCCTCTGTGTCCTCAGTGCCATGCGCATAGTAACCACGTAAAAAATATTAAACCAAAATGGCACACAAGACACATCAAGATGACTCCAAGGTGTTGAGTCTGGTTTACTGAGAAAAATGGTGTAACTCTTGAGAGATAGCTAACTCTTACTTGGAAGATCTTTACACTTAATAACCATGCTATTGTTTTGAACATTTTTAATTAATTAATTTTTTTTTTTTTTTTGAGACAGAGTCTTGCTGTGTTGCCAGGCACCAGGCTGGAGTGCAGTGGCACAATCTTGGCTCACTGCAACCTCCGCCTCCCAGGTTCAAGCAATTCTCCTGCCTCAGCCTCCTGAGTAGCTGGGGCTACAGGCATGCGCCACCATGCTCAGCTAATTTTTGTATTTTAGTAGAGATGGGGTTTCACCATGTTGGCCAGGATGGTCTCGATCTCTTCACCTCTTGATCTGCCCGCCTCAGCCTCCCAAAGTGCTGGGATTACAGACGTGAGCCACTGCACCTGCCATTTTTAATTTTTTTATTATTTTTATTTATTTATTTATTTACTTTTTATCAAGATGGAGTTTTGCTCTTATGCCCAGGCTGGAGTGAAGCGGCACAATCTCTGCTCACTGCAACCTCTGCCCCCTGGGTTCAAGCAATTCTCTTGCCTCAGCCCTAGAGTAGCTGGGATTACAGGTACCCACCACCATGGCCGGCTAATTTTTGTATTTTTAGTGAGGACGGGGGTTTTGCCATGTTGGCCAGGCTGGTCTCGAACTCCTGACCTCAGGCAATCCAGCTGCTTTGGCCTCCCAAAGTGCTAGGATTACAGGCATGAGCCACCTCACCTGGCCATATCATTTCCTCTTAATAAAAGTTTACATTAGGAGATGATCTGAAGTTTGCTTGTAATTTTCTTTCCAATGCCAAGGCACAATAGGGCAGAAACCAATCTGAGATTTATAGCCTTGACTATTATCAAGACATTTGAGAACAGGTAATAAGAGCAATCTGTGAACTTGATAAGATTTATAACTTGTTTAAATCTGTGTTTAGCCCTAATATATGACAAAACACAGTAGGACATTCAGGTGGAATTCATGTACAATGTAAGGTACGTGGAAGAGCAAGTTGGTATCCCAACACCTGAACTTGGAATCTTATGTTGCCTGCTAACAAGTCCATGGAGAACTTTGAATCCCTAATGCACTGCAGCTAATGACGTTTGCCTGCCTATAACTTAAAACGAAATACCCTGAATGATCTGTGTTTGGTAACATTGTTGCTATTAGGTTTTAGCCAAGAGTTAAAGCAAGATTCACCAAAGTGAAAATAATAGTATTTCACAAGTTATTAATTAATGGCCAATTTTGTTTCATGCATTGCTCCTCACTCCAACCCAGATTATTCTGAAGCAAATCCCAAACACCATGTTATTTGCCTATAAATATTTCTGCAGGTAGCTCTGAATGAGGACTCCTTTTTTTTTTTTTTTTAACTTACCATGCCTAAAAATTTAATTATAAAACTTAACAATAAGAAAACAAAAAGACTCCATTAAAAAATGGGCCAGACCTGGCGTGGTGGCTCACACCTATAATTCCAGTACTTTGGTAGGCCAAGGTAGGCAGATCATGAGGTCAAGGGATCAAGGCCATCCTGGCCAACACAGTGAAACCCCATCTCTACTAAAAATACAAAAATCAGCTGGGAGTGGTGGCGTGCGCCTGTAGTCCCAGCTACTTGGGAAGATGAGTCAGGAGAATTGCTTGAATCCAGGAAGCAGAGGTTGCAGTGAGCCAAGATTGTGACACTGCACTCCCCTGAGAGGGAGACTCCATCTCAAAAAAAAAAAAAAAAAAAAAAAGGGCAAAAGACCTTCACAGATACCTTACTAAAGAAAATGGCAGGTCAGGCAGATCCAAGCTGGCTGAATAGGAACAGCTATGGAGTGCAGTTCCCAGCGAGAACAACACAGAGGGTGAGTGAACACGGCATTTCCAAACAAGTTATTACTGCCCACAGACGAGGAGATTTCTAAGCTGAAAAGTGCCACGAGTTTCCAGCGCAGCTGTTTTAGCCAGGGCAGCAGGTCTCCACACAAAAACACACAAATCTGGGTGCCTGGAATGCCTGGGAGACACAGCTGCCTATTCAACTGAAAAAAAGGGGGCTGAAAGAGGAAGTCAGGTAATCTGGCTCAGTAGGTCCCACCCCTACAAAGATCAGCAATCTGAAACGGATTGAGAGTTTCACAGCAAGTGCAGCTGGACCCGGGTTGGTCCAGCTCTGTTGAGGGAAGGGCATCTACCATTACTGGGGCAGTCTGCAAGTACAAAGGCAGTCTACCATTACTGAGGCAGTCTGCCATTACAGAGGTAGTCCGCCACTACTGAGGCAGACTGCCATTACAGAGGCAGTTCTAACTATACCTCTATAAACAATACCACCAGGAAGTTCATACAGCAGCTGGGCAGAGCCCACAGCAGCTCAGCAACACTGCTGCTGGCAGACTCTGACTAGGCTACCTCCTTGCTGGGCAGGGCAGCTCTGAAAAAGGTAGCAGCACGTCAGGAACTTATAAATAAAACCCCACTGTCCCAGGACAGAGCACCTGGGAAAAAAGGTGGTTATGAGTTCCGCTGCAGCAGACTTAAATGTATCTGTCCAGCAGCTCTGAACAGAACAACGGAGCTAACAGCTCAGCACTTGAGCTCCAATAAGGTACAGACTGTCTCCTCAAGCAGCTCCCCAGCCCCCATATATCCAAAGAAACATCTCATAAAGGAGAGCTCAGGTTGACATCTGGTAGGTACTCTTCTGGGACAAAGATAACAGAAGAAACTGGAAGCAACCCTTACTATTCTGCAGTCTCTGCAGGTGATCCCCAGGCAAGCAAGGTCTGGAGTGGACCTCCAGCAGTCCTACAGCAGAGGGGCCTGTTAGAAGGAAAACTAAAAACCAGAAAGAAATAACATCATCATCAACAAAAAGGACATCCACTCAGAGACCCCATCCAAAAGTCACCAACTACAAAGACCTCAGGTAGATAGATCCACAAAGATGGGAAGAAACCAGCCCAAAATGGATGAAAACACCCAAAACCAGAACGCCCCTCTTTCTACAAGGGATCACAACGCATCACCAGCAAAGGTGGTGAAGAAACAAAGCTGGATGGAGAACGAGTCTGATGAAATGACAGAAACAGGATTCAGAAGGTGGGTAATAACAAACTTCTCTGAGCTAAAAGAACATGTTCTAACCCAATACATAGAAACTAAGAACCTTGAAAAAAAGGGTTGACGAAATGCTAACAAGAGTAAACAGCTTAGAGAAGAATATAAATGACTTAATGGAGCTGAAAAACATGAGAACTTCCTGAAACATACACAAGCTTCAATAGCCAAATCAACCAAGCAGAAGAAAGGATATCACGGATTGAAGATCAACTCAATGAAATAAAACGAGAAGGCATGATTAGAGAAAAAAGAGTGAAAATAAATGAACAAAGCCTCCAGAAAATATGGGATTATATGAAAAGACCTAATCTACGTTTGGAAGGTGTTCCTGAATGTGATGGAGCGAATGAATCCAAGCTGGAAAACATTCTTCAGGATATTATCCAGGAGACCTTCCCCAACCTAGCAAGGCAGGCCAATATTCATGGCCAGGAAATACAGAGAACACCACAAAGGTATTCCTCAAGAAGAGCAACCCCAAGGCACATAATCATCAGATTCACCAGGGTTGAAATGAAGGAAAAAATGCTAAGGGCAGCCAGAGAGAAAGGTCAGTTTACCCACAAAGGGAAGCCCATCAGACACACAGTGGATCTCTCAGCAGACAACCTACAAGCAAGAATAGAGTGGGGGCCAATATTCAACATCCTTAAAAAAAAGAACTTTCAACCTAGAATTTCATATCCAGCCAAACTAAGCTTTGTAAGTGAAGAAGAAATTAAGTCCTTTATGAACAAGCAATTGCTGAGAGATTTCGTCACCACCAGGCCTGCCGTACAAGAGCTCCTGAAAGAAGCACTAAATGTAGAAAGGAATAACCAGTACAAGCCACTCCAAAAATGTACCAAATGGTAAAAAGCATTGACACAATGAAGAAACTGCATCAGCTAACGGGCAAAATAACCAGCTAGCATCAAAATGGCAGGATGAAATTCACACATAACAATATTAAACTTACATGTAAATGGGCTAAATGCCTCAATCGAAAGACACAGACTGGCAAATTGGATAAAAAGTCAAAAACCATCAGTGTGCTGTATCCAGGAAACCCATCTCATGTGCAAGGACACCCATGGGCTCAAAATAAAGGGCTGGAGGAATATTTACCAAGCAAATGGGGAGCAAAGAAAAAAGGAGTTGCAATGCTAGTCTCTGATAAAATAGACTTTAAACTAACAAAGATCAAAAGAGACAAAGAATGGCATTACATAATGGTAAAAGGATCAATGCAACAAGAAGAGCTAACGATCCTAAATATATACATACCCAGTACAGGAGCATCCAGATACATAAATCAAGTTCTTAATGACCTACAAAGAGACTTAGACTCCCACACAGAAATAGTGGGAGACTTTAACACTCCACAGTCAATATTAGACAGATCAATGAGACAGAAAATTAACAAGGATATACAGGACTTGAACTCAGATCTGGACCAAGCAAACCTAATAGACATGTACAGAACTCTCTACCTCAAATCCACAGAATATACGTTTTTCTCAGCACCACTTCACACCTTCTCTAAAATTGACCACATAGTTGGAAGTAAATCACTCCTTAGCAAATGCAAAAGAATGGAAATCATAACAAACAGTCTCTCAGACCACAGTGCAATCAAATTAGAACTCAGGATTAAGAAACTAACTCAGAACTGCACAACTTCATGGAAACTGAACAACTGGCTCTTGAATGTCGACTGGATAAACAATGAAACGAAGGTAGAAACAAACATGTTCTTCGAAACCAACGATAATAAAGACACAATGTACCAAAATCTCTGGGACACATTTAAAGCAGTGTCTAGAGGAAAACTTATAGCAATAAATGCCCACATGAAAATCAAGGAAAGATCTAAAATCAACACCCTATCATCAAAATTGGAAGAGCTAGAGGAGCAAGATCAAAAAAACTCAAAACCTAGCAGAAGACAAGAAATGACTAAGATCAGAGCATAATTGAAGGAGATAGAGACACAAAAACTCTTCAAAAAATCAATAAATCCAGGAGCTGGTTTTTTGAAAAGATCAACAAAATAGACAGACTGCTAGCCAGATTAATAAAAAGAGAAAAGAGAGAAGAATCAAATAGATGCAATAAAAAATGATAAAGGGGATATCACCACTGATTCCACAGAAATGCAAACTACCATCAGAGATTACTACAAACAACTCTATGCACACAAACCAGTAAACCTGGAAGAAATAGATAGATTCCTGGAGACTTGCACCCTCCCAAGCCTAAACCAGGAAGAAGTCAAAACCCTGAATAGACCAATAACTAGGGCTGAAGTTAAGGCAGCAATTAATAGCCTACCCACCAATAAAAAACCCAGTTCCAGATAGGTTCACAGTCAAATTCTACCAGTCATACAAAGAGGAGTTGGTACCACTCCTTCTGAAACTATTCCAAACAATCCAAAAAGAGGGAATCCTTCCCAAATCATTTTCTGAGACCAACATGATCTTGCTACCAAAACCCAGCAGAAACTCAACAAAAAAAGAAAACTTCAGGCCAATATCCATGATGAACATAGATGCAAAAATCTTCAATAAAATACTGGCAAACAGATTGCAACAGCACATCAAAAAGCTTATCCATCATGATCAAGTAGGCTTCATCCCAGAGATGCAAGGCTGGTTCAACATAGGCAAGTCTATAAACGTAATTCACCACATAAACAGAACCAAAGACAAAAAACACATGACTATCTCAATAGATGCAGAGAAGGTCTTTGACAAAATTCAACAGCCTTTGTGCTAAAAACTCTCAATAAACTAGGTATTGATGGAACATATCTCAAAATAATAAAAGCTATTTACGACAAACCCACAGCCAATAGCAACAGAATGGTCAAAAACTGGAAGCATTCCCTTTGAAATCTGGCACTAGACAAGGATGCCCTCTCTCACCACTCCTATTCAATATAGTATTGGAAGTTCTATCCAGGGCAATCAAGCAAGAGAAAGAAATAAAGAGTATTCAAATAGGAAAGGAGAAAGTCAAATTGTCTCTATTTACAGAAGACATGATTGTATATTTAGAAGACCCCATTGTCTCAGCCCCAAATCTCCTGAAACTGATAAGCAACTTCAGCAAAGTCTCAGAATACAAAATCCATGTGCAAAAATCACAAGCATTCCTATACACCAATAACAGACTTAAAGAGAGCCAAATCAAGAATGAGCTGCCATTCACAATTGCTACAGAGAGAATAAAATACCTAGGAATACAACTAACAAAGGATGTAAAGGACCTCTTCGAGGAGAACTACAAACTACTGCTCAACGAAATAAGAGAGGACACAAACAGATGGAAAAACATTCCATGCTCATGGTTAGGAAGAATCAATATTGTGAAAATGGCCATACTGCCCAAAGTAATTTATAGATTCAATGCTATCCCCATCAAGCTACCTATGACTCTCTTCACAGAACTGGAAAAAACCACCTTAAACTTCATATGGAACCAAAAGAGAGCCCACATAGCCAAGACAATTTTAAGCAAAAAGAACAAAGCTGGCGGCATCATGCTACCTGACTTCAAACTATACTACAAGGCTACAGTAATCAAAGCAGCATGGTACTGGTACCAAAACAGAGACACAGACCAATGGAACAGAACAGAGGCCTCGGAGGCAATGCCACACATTTACAACCATCTGATCTTTGACAAACCTGACAAAAACAAACAATGGGGAAAGGATTCCCTGTTTAATAAATGGTGTTGGGAAAACTTGCTAGCCATGTGTAGAAAGCAGAAACTGTACCCCTTTCTGACACCTTACACTAAAATTAACTCCAGATGGATTAAATACTTAAACATAAGGCCTAACACCATAAAAATCCTAGAAGAAAACCTAGGCAAAACTGTTCAGGACATAGGCATAGGCAAGGACTTCATTACTAAAATACTGAAAGCATTAGCAACAAAAGCCAAAATAGACAAATGGGATCTAATTAAACTCCAGAGCTTCTGTACAGCAAAAGAAACAATCATTAGAGTGAATCGGCAACCATCAGAATGGGAAAAAATCTTTGCAATCTACCCATCTGACAAAGGGCTAATATCCAGACTCTACAAAGAACTAAAACAGATTTACAAGAAAAAAACAAACGAACCCATTCAAAAGTGGGTGAAGGACATGAACAGACAATTTTCAAAAGAAGACATATATGAGACCAAGAAACATATGAAAAAATGCTCATCACCACTGGTCATTAGACAAATGCAAATCATAACCACATTGAGATACCATCTCACGCCAGTTAGAATGGCGATCATTAAAAAATCTGGAGACGACAGATGCTGGAGAGGATGTGGAGAAATAGGAACACTTTTACACTGTTGGTGGGAGTGTAAATTAGTTCAACCATTATGGAGGATAGTGTGGCGATTCCTCAAGGATCTAGAAATGGAAATTCCATTTGACCCAGCAATTCCATTACTGGGTACATATCCAAAGGATTATAAATCATTCCATTATAAAGACACATGCACATATATGTTCATTGTGGTACTGTTTACCATAGCAAAGACCTGGAAGCAACCCAAATGCCCATCAGTGATAGACTGGACAAGGAAAATGTGGCACATATACACCATGGAATTCTATGCAGCCATAGAAGGCGACAAGTTTGTGTCCTTTGTAGGGACATGGATGAATCTGGAAACCATCATTCTCAGCAAACTGACACAAGAACAGAAAAACAAACACCACATGTTCTCACTCATAGGTGGATATTGAACAATGAGAACACATGGACACAGGGAGGAGAGCATCACACTCTGGGGTCTGTTGGCGAGGGAATAGGGAAGAGACAGCGGCGGGGGGGTGGGTAGTGAGGTTGGGGAAGGATAACAGGGAGAGAAATGCCAGATGTAGGTGACAGGGGGATGGAGGCAGCGAACCACATTGCCATGTATGTACCTATGCAACAATCTTACATGTTTTGCACATGTACCCCAGAACCTAAAGTGCAATAATATACATATATATAAAAGAAAATGGCAAATAAGCATATGGAAAGATGCTTCGCATCATATGTCCTTAGGGAAATACAAATTAAAACAGTAAGGAGATTCCACTAGTAGTCTA
>NW_022436954.1:30063119-30074104 GCF_009761245.1 Sapajus apella
TCCATCTCTTTTTTTCTTGTAATTTGGTTCTGTAGAGTATTTCACATATAAATTTTATAAATTATACCTATCTAGTATTGTTTAACATGTTCCATTCTCCCCTGTATTTCCTGTATATTGGTTATTGGTCTAGAGTTTTGATTAGATTCATTTTGGTGGGATGTTTCTAGGTAATGGTTCGTAGGTGTGTACTTCTACCAGGAGGCACCTATGCCTGGTTATTTTTGTTTTTGTGATATTAGCAGCCATGAATCATCATTATCTAGATCCATTAATCCATTAGGTGTTATGTGGAGATCGGGGGGATGTGGGAAATCTCTGTACCTTCCTTTGGATCTTGCTGTGAACTTAGAACTTGCCCTTAAGAAATAGTCTTTTAAAGCAAGGTGCAGGTTATTTAGGCATTACTTTGATTTTTCTAATTCCAGAATTCTTTAATCATTTAACAGCTGAAATGATTCTATGAAAAGAAACTTGCTCTCATCAACTATTTGATTACTCTGGGACATAATTTACAAAAGAAAAGTAGGATAAATTCTTGTTTCTTTGCCTTTATCTACCAAATTGTAAATAATAAATTGATTCCTCAGCATTCTCCAAATACAACAAGGGAGGTCTTTTTAAAATATCAATTTAGGCCAGGTGCAGTGGGTCACACCTGTAATCCCAGCACTTTGGGAGGCCAAGATGGGCAGATCACCTCAGGTCAGGAGTTTGAGACCAGCCTGGCCAACATGGTGAAACCCTGTTTCTACAAAAAATACAAAATTAGCTGGGTATGGTAGCACATGCCTTTAATCCCAGCTACTTGGGAGGCTGAGGCAGGAGAATTGCTTAAGCCCAGGAGGCAGAGGTTGCAGTGAACTGAGATCATGCATTGTACTCCGGCCTGGGTGACAAGAACAAAACTCTGTTTCAAAAAATAAAATATAATATCAGTTTAAAGTCATGAATTTATGTATACTTGATGTATTCCCATCCATTGGGATTCTTGGCCAGTGGGAGCTTTTTGTTGTCTCTGGGGTCCTTTTAAGAGACCTCAGGCATCTTGGAAGGCATTCTAACTTTCACAGAAAGATGTTATAGGCTCATCTTGTAGATTTCCAACCCTGAACCTGGAATCAGCTATTTCCCCAAGAAACTTTGGGTCATTTTAGAGGTATTTAAAGGAAAATGGTATTTAGAAACCACAATCTGCGAAGCAGGGGAAATAGGACTTCACTGAATTAAATTTTTTTAGATTCAATATCAAAACCTTTGACTATTTAGAGCCCCATCCATTTGTAAGGATCCACAAGGCTCCTGAAGATTTCTTTCCTTAGAGAATTACTACTTTGATAAAGTATTGTGTTCTTTGAACATCCAAGTTTAAAAAGAAAACTCACTATGTAGAAGGAAAAAATAGCAATATCATTAATTTGCACCTAGGGCCTGTGGTAGGCCAATGTGTGTGACACCCCCATCTGCACCAGAGATGTCCATACCTTAATCCCTGGAACCTATGAATGTTATTTCATATGACAAAAGAAATTTTGCAGATACTATTAAGTTAAAAATCTTAAGATGTGGAAATTATCCTGGATTATCTGTGTAGACGCTAAACGTAATCCCAAGTGTCCTTACAAGAGGGGGAGAGATAGAGATTTGACAACAGAATGGGAAGGCAATGTGACAACGGAAGTAGGGATTGAAGATTGAAGTGATGGGGCCACAAACCAAACGATGCCTGAGCCTCCAGAAGCTGGAGAGACACAAACAAACTCTCCCCTAGAGCCTCCAGAAAGAACTAGCCCTGTGGACATTTTGATTTTAGCCTCATAAAACGCCATTTAAATTTCTGTATTTCAGAACTAGGAGAGACTAGGCTGGGCACAGTGGCTCATACATGTAATCCCAGCACTTTGGGAGGCTGAGGCGGGTGGATCATGAGGTCAGGAGTTTGAGATCAGCCTGGGCAAGATAGTGAAACCCTATCTCTACTAAAATTACAAAAATTAGGTAGGCGTGGTGGCGGGCACCTGTAATCCCAGATACTCAGGAGGCTGAGGCAGAAGAATCGTTTGAACCCAGGAGGTGGAGGTTGCAGTGAGCTGAGATTGTGCCTTTGCACTCCAACTTGGGTGACAGGGCAAGACATCGTCTCAAAAACAAAAAGAAGTAGGAGAGAATACATTTCTGTTGTTTAAGCCATTATATTTGTAGCCTTTTGTGACACCCACAATAGGAAAGGAATGCAGATCCTCATCCTCAAATGAGAGATGGAAGGTAGGGCGGTGTATTTTGGAGCATAACAAAAAAATTAAGAAAAAATGTGCACCTTAGAAGGGTCCTGGGCTTCTAGTGCGGAGCGTGCGTTTAGGTGAAAGTGAAAGGACCAATTAACAGGGCGGTTGTTAAACTTCGCCTTTTACGTCTGTTTTAGCAGCTTGAACTTTTGCTCAAGCAGCTCTGGAGATAACTTGCTAGGAGGTTCCACCGCAGGAGGTCAGGTTGCAGGTCTCCAAGCCAGGTTTTAAGGAATGTGTGACGCTCACAGGACCGGTCAGGGGCTGATGTGATGGGATCTGGCAACCCCACGGTGTTGTGTGGGGCTGACCTGGGGTGGGTGAAGAACAAAGGCCTTCAGACTCACCCCTCTCGGTAATAACAAATGCTGTTAGCAAGTAATAAAAGAGCTTTTCACCAACAATCAGTCGTGGAATAATTCAAAACATGTTTTTGTAAAGAAAGGAGCAGTAATGGAATTGTGTAATAGTGGGAATGAAGGAGCTAAAACCATTGCTTTTTAAGGGGGATTCAGAGGCTGATGCTGCAGCCTTCTGCTCTGCGTAGTTTACATGAGAAAGCAGGACTCATCCTGCTGACCTAACGCTTCGTAAACTCTTATCTCTGACTTATGGTCTCTAAGACAGACATTGTACACACTGGCTGCATTTTGCTTCATGCTTCAAAAGTTTAAATAAATAAGACTTCCCTTCAATTCAGCAGCTATCAGGGAAAATGATATTGTTTTTACTCATCCTAGCGAGGGGAGGCACTTCTGAAGTACCCACGCTTTCAAGCAGAACGAGAGCATTTCTGCCAATGAAGCATGTAGTGAGTTCCCAAGTCACAGCCTAACTTTTTATCACAAAGGAAAGATGAATGTCCCAATCTAAATTTTAGCTGTTTGTTATTTTTCCTATATACGGCCAGTGGCTTCCACAGAATAAGTATGAGAAAGGCTTTTGATAATGATGTTTTCTTCTCATGGATAATTGAAAGTTGTTGATATTTAGGTGAAAAAGTCAGCATACTTTGTCATATGGGTTGTGCAATTTATGAGAGAACAGCAAATTCACACTGGTGTTGAGTGGTCCGGAGGGGCCACGGCAAGGTTACCATACTTAGGAAGAAGAGAAATGGATGCTCTTTAAAAATCCCACTAAGTTCCTTTCATAAAAGTGTATCAATCCTCATTAAAAACTGCAACTTGATGACTTTGACTTCCTTTGGCAAAATAACCATGAGAGTTTGCCATCAATTGGACATCAAAGAACCAATAAATTTAACGAGTAGTTTTCAGCACTAAAGACTCACTGGTTGGTCTGTTTCACTATTATTACGTCTATGTTAAGGGGAAAAAAAGAATCTTGATTCTAATGAAGAGCATACCTCTCAAGCTTTAATAGGGAATATGCCTAACACCTACATCATGAATAGGTAGAATAGTGAGGTAAATTCTTGTGGGCAAGAATAGACCTCAGGGTGCTCAGATGATTGTCATTGGTGAATCACTGCTTTCAATTAAACAATCTTTTTTAGATGTTCTCTGAAATGCAAAGGATGCTATGTGATGTCACACATTGCCAGGTTTCTTTTCTCTGGGAAAACAGGAAGCAAGTTAGGAAGCTCTGGGAAATAGGAGTAAGGGGAAGCTGTCAGATGGGGGCAGTGCTGGATTGAATCTTCCCAATATCATGGTGGTTGCAAAGTCAGATGTGTATGGGCATGCAGGTAACACGTGGGTGATGTGGGCCTAATTAGTGGAAATCATGACAAACTGGATAACAAACCTTCTCTAAAGAGTCCAGCTTCGGCCGGTTGCGGTGGCTCACGCCTATCATCCTAGTACTTTGGGAGGCCAAGGCGGTGGATTTCCTGAGCTTAGGAGTTTGAGACCAGCCTGGGCAACAGGGTGAAATCCCGTCTCTACTAAAATAAAAAAAAATAAGCTGGGTGTGGCAGCATGTGCCTGTGGTCCCAGCTACTCAGGAGACTGAGGCAGGAAAATTGCTGGAACCCAGGAGGTGGAGGTTGCAGTGGCCGAGATCCCGCAGCTGCATTCCAGCTTGGGCAATAGAGCGAGACTCCGTCTCAAAAAAAAAAAAAAAAAAAAGATTCCACCATCTTCTTAACTGTAACCACTGTTGCCTTGCACACTATTAGATGCAAAAATGGGCTTAGTCCTGTTAGAGCTTCTGATTTTTTCAGAAAAGCTGGGAATCCATATCTCTATAGACAATCCTTGGATTTTTGAAATGTAAACAACTAACTCCAATATTCTGAAAACGTCATGAAGACTAAATAAAATGTATCCGTAGGCTGAATCAGGCCCTTGGGCCACCATTTGACAACCTTTACATTAGCTTAGGAACACATTTTACATTTTTGAGAATATGCAGTTTATTTATGAGAAAAAGACAGAACTCATATCTTCTACACAAAATGCCCCAGGTAAGAATGAAGAAGAAAAATAATTACTTAAAGGGGGATTTTAAAAACTACTTTAAAAAGAAGTTCCTTTTGCCTTTAATTTTAGAGATTCTACTCATTTCCAAAGTTACTTAAGTTGCATGTTTCCTCCCCACTCCTTCAGTGGGGTTGTTTCATAACATTGTTTTGTTTTGAGACAGAGTCTTGCTCTATTGTCCAGGCTGGAGTGCAGTGGTGAGATCTCGCTCGTTGCAACCTCCACCTCCAGAGTTCAAGTGAATCTCCTGCCTCAGCCTCCCAAGTACCTGGGATTACAGGTGCCTGCCATCACACCCAGCTAACTTTTTTTTTTTTTTTTTTTTTTTTTTTTGAGATGGAGTCTCCCTCTGTCAGCCAGGCTGGAGTGCAATGATATGATCTTGGCTCATTGCAAACTTGGCCCATCGGGTTCAAGCAATTCTTCTGCTGTAGCCTCCCAAGTAGCTGGGATTACAGGTGCAGGCCACCATACCCGGCCAATTTTTGTATTTTTTTAGAGAAATGGTTTCACCATGTTGGCCAGGCTGGCCTTGAACTCTTGACCTCAGGTGATCTGTCCGCCTTGGTCCTCCAAAGTGCTGGGATTACAAGTGTGAGCCACCATGCCCGGGTTTGTTTCATACAATTGTAATAGATTAGATTCTTTCGTTATATTCTTTAAAAGATCCCCAGCCTCCTAAATGAGTTTTTAAAATTTTGCATACATTAAGGTTCACCCTTGGTGCTGTGAAATTCTGTGGGTTTTAACAAATGTATAGCATCATTTATCCACCATTACTCTATCATACAGAATAGTTTTATCACCCTAAAAGAAATCTCCTGTGCTTCATTATTCAAATCATTTTTTGGCCTATTTACCATAAGCCAAACCTAAGAGAGTATATAGAGCTCAATCTAAAGTGATGCTATTATTTTATTTTATTTATTTATTACCGAGACAGGGTCTCGCTCTGTCTCCCATGCTGTAGAGCAGTAGTGCTATCTCAGCTCACGGCAACCTCTGTCTCCCAGGTTCAAGCGATTCTTCTGCTTCAGCCTCCCAAGTGGCTGGGATTATAGGCACAAACCACCACACCTGGCTAATTTTTGTAATTTTAGTAGAGACAGGTTTTCACCACATTAGCCAGGCTGGTCTCGAACTCCTGACCTCAAGTGATCCACCCACCTTGGCCTCCCAAATTGTTGGATAAAATGATACTATTTTAAATATTAAAAATTTACTTTCAGCTGCAAAAAAAAATGTATTTGGCAGAGTTCAGTTGCAGGAAACAGGAGTAACTTATTATTTCAAGCAGAAAGGGATTTCATACAGGGAATTATATACTAAATAAAGTTGTAGGTTCTAGGTTGGATCCCAGAATAGCTCCCAGAACACCACCAGGGAACTGACTCAAAAGAGAGCTATGTCTGCTCCAGTCGGGAAGGTGACGATTGGCAGGCCCCTGTTGATTTTAAGAACACAGAGCTGGAGCTACTCTTGAATCAAGAAGCCACTGCACAGCCCTGCAACTGCCTTTGACCTTCACGCGTTTAAAGGCTGTCCCTGTTAGCTTGCTTCAGTAAATCCCAAGGTCTCCATAACTGTGATTGCCAACAGCTTCAGCCACAGCAGTAGAAAGACGACTCCCTCCTCACTTCTACTTGCAACTCCCACGCAGTGCATCTCGCAACAGAGCCAAGTTCACATCCAGAAGCCCTGGCATAGTGGGTGGAAGGCTGGCTCCACAGAAGACTGGTCCTCCAGGAACCCAAGAATGTGACATTCTTTGGGGAGAGAAAGGCCGTTGCAGATGCATTTATGTTAAGGATTTCAAGTGAGATCATCCTGATTGCCCAAGTGGAACCTAAATCCAAAGAAAAGTGTTCTTACAGGAGACAGAAGAGAAGACACAGAAGGGAAGGTCATGTGAAGACAGGTGGAAATCAGAGTGATGCAGCCGCAAAACAAAGAATGTCTGGAGCCACAAGCAACGGGGAGAGGCAAGGAAGGAGTCTCCCTTAGAGCTCCCAGAGGGAGCACAGCCCAGCCAGCACGTTAATTTTGGACCTCTGGCCTCCAGAGCTGTGAAATAATACATTTCTATTGTTTTAAGCCACCTAATTTGCGTTAATTTGTTACAGCAACCCTAGATCATAAACTTAGCTTCAAGTGACTCTAGGAGGTGTCATTTCTGCTTCCTGGCCTCTGCTGTATAAGAATGCTACTTTTTTTTTTTTTTTTTTTTTGAGATGGAGTTTCACTCTTGTTGTCCAGGCTGGAGTGAAATGGCCCAATCTCAGCTCACTGCAACCTTGGCCTCCTGGGCTCAAGCAACTCTCCTGCCTCAGCCTCCCAAGTATCTGGGATTACAGGCATGCACCACCACACCTGGCTAATTTTGTATTTTCAGTGGAGATGGGGTTTCACTGTGTTGGTCAGGCTGGTCTTGAACTCCTGACCTCAGGTGATCTGCTCACCTTGGCCTCCTGAAGTGCTGGGATTACAGGCATGAGGCACTGCACCTGGCTAGGAACGCTACTATTTAGAAGGAACTTGGATGGTTGTGGAGTGCTAATCTATCGTGTCTATCACTTGGAAATTGGAAGTTATATGGATCAGGATAGAACAAAGATTTCCTCTGGGCATATCTGTTTGGTGACAGCTAAAATCCAACTAGTTTGTTTACATATATAAAACCACAGATTTAGCCTTCATGTTTCCCCCTTAAATGAGCTGCTACTAACCATGCGCACATAAAGTACAATGCCAATAACATGTCCTCTTCCTTTAAAAATGTTGTATAAAGATGCGCCAAGTCTAAATTGGCTGAATTTACCTTGATTTTTGAAGTGTCAAAAAGCATCTTATTTTTGCAAAAAAAAAAAAAAAAAATCATGAGCATTCTTTATTTTCACTGCTATTCGCTCAGCAAGTTTCCATGGCAATGACAGAATGCCTCCTGAAGGTAAATGTGAGGCATTGAATACCAGATGATGAAAATATCTTGTTTAAGACATGCAAGACTATGTCATGCTTTTGGCACCATATAAATTTGGTTAAATAGTGTTTATAAAAAATAAAATAGGCCGGGCGCGGTGGCTCAAGCCTGTAATCCCAGCACTTTGGGAGGCCGAGGCGGGTGGATCACGAGGTCAAGAGATCGAGACCATCCTGGTCAACATGGTGAAACCCCGTCTCTACTAAAAATACAAAAAATTAGCTGGGCATGGTGGCGCGTGCCTGTAATCCCAGCTACTCAGGAGGCTGAGGCAGGAGAATTGCCTGAACCCAGGAGGCGGAGGTTGCGGTGAGCCGAGATCACGCCATTGTACTCCAGCCTGGGTAACATGAGTGAAACTCCGTCTCAAAAAATAAATAAATAAAAAATAAAATAAAATAAAATAAAATAATCATTTTTTCAGGTTGTCCCAGTAAAATTAGGTTAAGTAGGCCATCATATAACAAATTATTGTCATATGTAACCATTAATAATGTTAAAGGTAAGATTTTTTTCTTTGAGACAGAGTCTCACTCTGTTGCCCAGACTGGAGTGCAGTGGCCTGATATCGGCTCACTGCAACCTCTGCCTCCCAGGTTCAAGTGCTTCTCCTACCTCAGCCTCCCAAGTAGTTGGGATTGCAGACATGCGCCACCACACCCAGCTAGTTTTTCTGTGTATTTTTAATAGAGATGGGGTTTTACCATGTTGGCCAGGCTGGTCTCGAACTCCCGACCTCAAGTGATCTGCCCACCTCGGCCTCCCAAAGTGCTGGGATTGTAGGTGGGAGCCACCACACCTGGCCTGTGTCTTCTTTTTATGAAAAGTTAGGTCATGCTGCCTGGTGGGTTAAACAAAGGGCCAGAGTAGAAGGGATACCCTTGGACAATCAATGCGCCAATAAAATAATAAACGTGATAAATATAGTGGAAAACTTAATGGGGTGATAGATATTTTCTAGGCCATGTGTACAGTATCCACCCAATAATAAGCAATTTAACACTCAAGATGCAAAGTTCAGTTTCTAACTACAAACCAATGAAATTCAGAAGCCTTATATGTTTAACACACTTGCAGAGTAGATAACACCTATACATTGTGATTTATAGCTCATTGGCTGGCTGGCTGGCTGGGAAACCTCTGTTTCCCAAAACATTCCTCCCATTTACCATTCTACCACTAAAGATTTATTCCTTAGGTCAAGGTATCACCACAAGCAGCCTCTTTTAATATGCACATAAACCACACTGAGGATTAACATGTTGGTTACAATAACAAAGGCCATTTGTATAGAGCCGTGCAGTTTCCAAAGCATCATCATGTACGTCTAAGGGGAGGGGTCAACGAGGAAATTGGAGCTTTGATAGGGATATGGGAGGACGAATTTGGAAGCATGGGGCATGGTCAGAAGTGACAGCTTGGGTGGGGAGACACATCAAAGGGCTCCAGGCATCAAAAGGGCACTCAGGGCTGCCAGGGGTCTGAGAACACCAGAGAGGGAACACTGCAAACAAGAGCACTCCTCCGATGACCTGGCTTCTTCAGTGTCTGTGCCCCCGACTCACAGCGAGCTGCTGCCCTATTTGCTGCACTGCTAAGTACGACTTTGATCTGCTCTCTCTCAGCGCTCTTAGCAGCACCACGGTCCTTTCTATTTTCAGAAGCAAATCCAGCATAGACTGATTTCCAGTGGTGAAAATGGGACAATGTTTGTGTCGTGGAAGAGTATGCTGGAGGCTGTTATATTAGGGCTACAACACTAGTATTTGATGACTTAATTCATGAACTTTTCTTTGTCAATTTATGCTTGGAATTCAAAAGACATTTTTTGTGACCATCTCAGTATTTTAGTAGCAAATCATATTCTGTAAGTACTACTTATTGGCAAGCATTCTTGTGGCCTTTTTGCAGTGAAGAGACCAATAAAAACTGCTCCTTTTTTTTCTGAGACAGAGCCTTGCTCTGTCGCCAGGCTGGAGTGCAGTGGCACAATCTCGGCTCATTGCAAAGTCCGTCTCCCGGATTCCAGCGATTCTCCTGCCTCAGCCTCCTGAGTAGCTGAGACTATAGGTGCGTGCCACCATGCCTGGCTAATTTTTTGTATTTTAGTAGAGATGGGGTTTCACCATGGTCAGGTTGGTCTGGATCTCCGGACCTCCTGATCAGCCTGTCTCAGCCTCCCAAAGTGCTGGGATTACAGGCGTGAGCCACCGTGCCCAGCCAAAAACTATTTTTAACCCAACGTGAACTGTAATAATGGATAAAACCATCGAAATGAAGAAAAGACAAAAAAGGAAGCTATCCATGTTAAACAAACAAGCAAATGCTAACAACTGTGAGCAGCAATTTTCAGGTTAGTGGGGATTTTTTTGGTGCTGTGGCTTCAAATGAGCTTCAACATAAACACTACTTTGAATAGTTGATAAAAATGGAGTACGTGGGTTTACATATTGATTTGGTGGTGCTGATAGTCTTATTAAAGCCAGACTGTAGAGGCCAGGTCACATTCTTTCCATGACATTTTAATGAGCAGTTTAGGGAGGGTGGTTGGTGTGGTGATTGTAAGTGGGGACAAGTGGCAAAGATTAACTCACTATTCATTTTGCCTGACTACAGAATTTAATATCTCACTGTTGTCGGTATTGTCAACACGTGGTAGAAAATATAAATTAGATTGTGCTCTGCACAGATTGTATATAATAACTTTACTTGTTAAAGTATTTTGAAAGGTTTTCAGTTGGTAACTTTTTTTTCACATTTTTTCTATAAGAATCATATTATTAATAACACGTTTATATTTTTATTAAGATATAATCTACATACTATAAAATTTACTTTTTAAAACTGTACAGTTCAGTGTTTTTTTCAGAAGGTTGTGCAGTTATCACCACAATCTAATTTCATTTCATCACCCCCAAAAGAAACCCTGTACCCATTCGGAGTTACTTCCCAAGAATATTTATATTTAATTGACCTACATATAAAAGGCCAGAGAGAGGTTATCTAGGAACACATCATCTAAAAGAATCAAGTGCTTAAGAAGTCCCCTTAAGGGTCTGGCACAGTGGCTCACGCCTTAATTCCAGCACTTTGGGAGGCCGAGGTGGGCAGATCACAAGGCCAAGAGATCGAGACCATCCTGGCCAACATGGTGAAAGCCCCCTCTCTACTAAAAATACAAAAATTAGCTGGGTGTGGTGGTGCATACCTGTAGTCCCAGCTACTCGGGAGGCTGAGGCAGGAGAATTCCTTGAACCCAGGAGGCAGAGGTTG